>NW_016690310.1:1500159-1532659 GCF_001604755.1 Lepidothrix coronata | reverse complement strand
TTCTAGTCCTGCAAGCTTGGCTGCTCTGTTCATTGGGCCTTTTCCTGCACTCGAGTAAAGTTATTATCCTTTTTTTTATATACTGCACTTCGTGCCCTTGTGAACCTGTTGAAATGTAGTGAAAGAGAGTTGAAAAGTACCACTGGCTCCTAAAAATAGTGCTGACTACGATGCAGAAAGGGGGAACTCCGGTTTTATTCAGTGCTAAAGATAACACCATACAGAATGATAGACTCCTCTGAATTGTTTGTTCCCCTTCAGCTATTGTTTGCCCAGCACTGAATGAGCCTCTTAGCCGCACTTGAGGGCCTGTCACAGGTAGGCAACCAACAGAGATAATTCCCAGCCCATGCTTGATTGCCCCCTTATAGACACTCACTCATGATTCTGAAAGGCCTCAGACACTGTTGAATAAACTCCTACTCGCTTCCATAAACTTTTTCTCCCACTGAATTTTCCGGGGATGTGAGCAGCTCCCAGCCTGGCCCGAGGATGCCTCTGAATGCACTCCTGTTCTGAATCAAAGCTTGACAACCCCAGGCTCTTTATTGAACAAGAGAAGAAAACGGGGCCATCCCTCCACGGGAGGAATGTGCTTTCTTCTGCAGGTGAAGGCACTCTCAGCAACGTTTGCATGTTCCTGTGTGTGTGTGTGAGAGAGAGAGCAAGGGAGAGGCTGCGCTCTGCTTTTAAACACTTGCACTTTGTTGTCTCTGCTGGATGCTGCATCGTGCCTTCCCATTCAAGGTACTTTATGGTACTTCTATTCCTTTCATGAACTTTTTTGAGTGACTTGGGATTACTACAAGCTCATGCTTAGCCTTTAAAATTTTAATTTCTGGGTGATGGGGGAAATTCTGTGGCATTACTGCCAAGACAAATACCGTTTCATTAAGGCAGGAATGGTTCAACATCTGATTTTCTCATCTGCATAGGGCTTTGCCTGCAAAAATCTTGGATATTCAAGTGGACCTAGTTCAGGTCAGTTCAAGACCTGATCCTGAATGAGACAGAACTATCCTTACAATAATCCAACCATATGAGCTTCTTAAAAAAAAAAACAAAAAACAAACAACAAAACCCAGCAACATTTCCACAGGGCATGTAAAAATTACTTACAGTGTCTTAGGACATTTTAAAAATATACATGAAATCACTAGCAAAAGAATTATTGGATAAATAAATAGATTTTTAGGAGTCCCTTCTAAAAAGCTATCAGTGAGGGAAAATGAATCAGATTGTACAGCAAACAAAACAATTTCTCTTCCTGTTTCTAATGGTGTATCAATAATATTTCAAAATCCTGACAACACAAACACCAGTCAACCACAGTTAACATGTAAAAAATGTTCAACAAAAGGGATTAGTGGCACAAGAGAGAAGTCAAGATTTGTGTGTCTGCCATCACAGTCAGTGCTGATCACCAACAAAAAAGAGATGTCTGCATAATTTAATCTGTTTACTGGTCACCTATGTTTCACGTGTAACGGGTATTTCGAGTTTACCATGAGATCAATCCTGCAATTACTTTTATCCATTTCTTTTGGCTGGCGTTCAACTCTTCAAAACACTCAGTGCTTCTAAGCAGGGGCAGAAGCTATATTTTCTTTTGTGTCCTATGGTGTTGAAAAGAACACTGGTCCTCAACAAATAAATATTAATTGCAGGTCACCTACTGCAGTGGTGGACAAAGCAACATCTTAGTCACTGTTTTCAGAATTGATGTCTTAACATCACAGATGCAACACAATCTGAGCAGATACTGAAGCACCTACTACTAAACAAAATTGATGATTGGAGGCTGAACTGTGAGAAAATCTTTTCCTGGGGAGGGGTGCTTGCAAACCACCACCAAGCACAATCAGCCTCCTGAGAATCTGTTTTAGGGAGAACGTGTTCTTTTCATCTTGCAGGAGTCTGGAAATGCCTAATATTCAGTGTAAAATTTTGCTGATTTAATCTACCTAGTAAGTTCATAGGGACAGCTTGCTAGCCCCAGAGAGGGAAGGTGGGGTCACCAAGCCCTCCCTGCAGCATCACATCATGCACTCAGACATGCATTATGCTCCTCAGGAGGAGTTTAACTCCTCCAGGCTCTGTAAGGTCTCTCCCTGGGCAAAAAGTCATTTGCTCCCTTGAACTACTGAAAGGACTTTGAAAAATATGGTCTGCACTTCCTCTGTTCCAAGAGGACCATGGGAATAACAGTGTCCCCATTGGTTTAAGGAACAAGCCACATGGCTTGTGCAGGAATCAAATCTAAATAAAATCCCATTCAAAAAGTCAGTTTCTGGAAATTTAGAATGTCTAATTTGCGTGTGCAGGGATAACTTGGTTTCTAATTACTTTCACTCTTCTAATTATCAGTGTTGGCAGAAATGCTACTATTTGAAGCACTGGGAAGTTGATACTGTGAATCTTGTCTCGTCTACAACCTGCTTTCCAAAAATCACCTGTATGAATGGAGTGTATGTGTGGGGCACAAACAGCAGGAAGGAAGACTAATTTTCACTAGGTCCATGGACAGTAGAGCAGGCAAAAAAAATCCAGCCCAAAAGGTAGAACAAGAACAAGCTAAGTTTTTTTAACATTTACTGCTAGTGTAGCTAAGGTCATATTTTCAGACAGATTTACAGCATTTTTAAAATTAACTAATGTACTAGTATTTTGCATTCCACTTCATTCTGGTATCTCCAACTGGCTTACACTGTTTATTTAAAAATGGCAACAAGCCTTACTACAAGGGCCAGAATACACCTTTTCATAGTTGGGAAGATCATAACACTGAAACTTGAGGCCATATAGCAAAGCTCATGCCAGGGAGATTTGCCTATTAACCCAAAGATTGCCACCGCTCCTCCTTCAGCTTCAAGGATACTAATGATTCCTTTGGAGCCCCTGTATGGAGCTGTTCAGCTGTGGATCTCTGTGGATCAGTGGTTCTCTGCTGACTAAGGATTTTTTCTTTCTGGACAAGTTTAAATGTAAATCATTTTCTGTAGCCCACAGCCACAGACGATGAAGGCACAGCCTTGGTTCTCTGGAGCTCTTATCCTCTTAGGTGAAGAGAAAACTTTTGTGTGTGTTCCCGGCCCATTTGCATGTCTCCTTGATCTGCTGAGTTGGTGGGGCAACTTACTAGACAATGGCCAGCACTGTGGGAAGCACTGCAATCCACAACAGAACTGGTGTTCTGACAGACACCAACCCAAAGCAAAGAGCAGAAAAGAATGGAAAACGTTAGCCTTAATGAAAAACTGAATGTAAGTCTGCAGCTGTTGTTGCTTATCTGGTGGCTCTTCACCAGTTCAAGCCAATAACTAGTTTGTCTAAAAAAAACTATAACCAACCACAAAACAAGCAGTCAAACAAAAGAGAGAGGTTTCAAACTCTGACCAGGCAAACATTGATTTGTCAAACACTCGCTCCATTGTCACAATTATATTAAAAGAAAAGCAGAACTGTGCTCCATTAATGAACATCTAAAGGTATGCATGACATGGCTGCTTTTATTTGCAGTTGACACAAGGCTCTTAAATGACGTATCTGGGGATCATTTATTAATCCACACCCAGATTGTTTTAATGCTGTTTCAGGAATCTAAATGGAATAGGGGTGCTTTGCTGTATCTCTGCTATTCTGTGTTTGGATGTTTGTCTGTTTCCGAAGCTTGCTTGTCTGATTAATATAGCCAGTGTCATGCAGAATAAAGGAGGAATGTGTCACATTAGTTCTTCAAACTATTAAACATCCTCCTGGCTCAATGACTATTTCTCCATTTTTATTTTATTTTATTTTATCAATAGTTTCCTAATTTATATTACTTCTATGTGATCTATAAGGGAGAAAAACCCACTTTGTTCCCACTTGAACATGCTCAAAAGCCACAGACAATCTAATTCTTTTTTCTATTTAAGCCTATAAACCAAGAATAGTTCAAGTCAATGTGTTTACACCAAAATAAAATAGGGAAATAATCAGGTATGTAGTATGCAATGAATGTATGGAATTTTTCTAGAAGGTCAGACTCCTCGAGTATAATCACAACTTCATTAAAATCACTGGAAATATCCACTTAAGAAATCAGTGGGCTCTGACTTTTACAGACAAGCTCAGACTCTGAGAAGTCATAGTTATCACTAGAAAATGGCAGACGGAAAATTAATGGGGACACTCATTTGTAGCTAATGATGAAAAAACTAATAGCTCAATTTCAGTATCTTCCTTAATTGTGACACTCATGCTTTTTAAACCTGAAAAAAAAGTTTAGGTTTGTATATCAATATGGCAGTGGTGGCAAATGGAAAGAATTATGGCTTCCCAAGTAAAAGTCCAACTCCATAGAACAAGAGAAGCCACATTGCTCCTGGGGCTCCTGGAGCTCCAATTAAAGCAAGGTCTCAATTAAATAACATATCTTCTGTAGTATATTACAACTGTAATACCATGGTAACTGCTAACAGTTGTGAAATATATTTCAGGGTGGCTTGGGTTCTGTTTGTTTTTAATCAGCCATCATACTTGCCTATTTAATACTATCTGTTAAATAAACACTACTAATAAATACCACCTATAAACACTATTAAGGTTGTATAAATACTACCTTAATGAACACTACTAGCTATAAATTACAACTCTTTATTTCATTAATAAGATAAAGACCAAATTGTGGTCATAAGGTACATTGCAGGAATAATTTACAGGAGCATGAATAGCATGTTGTCTACTACAGAATAATAGTTCATGGCAGGCATTACCAAAGGTCAGTGGAATCAGAAAATCTAGGAAAGATTTTCATCTTTTTTAAAAAGAAAATTTACAACCGATTTGCACACAGGGCAGAGCTGTGAGTCAGTAAACTTTAGTCTCAAATCATGAAAAAGCTTGAGACCTAGAAATACCACAGAAAAATAAAATCTTGATTTTTCTTTAATGAAAACTCATTTTCCACCTTAAAAAAAATGAGGGAAACTTAATTTTACCTTGTAAAGATTTGTCAAAGTTTTCCAACCGGTCCCTGCAGGATAGAGCAAACTAAATGCTCTCAATGGCTGGCTCCCCACTGGCACTCCGAGCTGTAATGAGTCAGTGGCAATGCAAAATGTGCTGCTAAGTGATGTAATACTGGGTTTACAGGTGTTTTGTCTTAGAGAAATGAAATATGGCACCACTTCAATGTTCTGTTTTTTTTAGTGGGTTTGCCTTTGGGTTTTGTTGTTTGTTTTTGTTTGTTTGTTTTGAGTTTTTGGTTGGGTTTTTTTGTAATTGCAGCACTATCTGCAGGGTTTAGACTATCTTGGTATTTGTCCTGTCAAGTGCTTTTACTTCTCAGCCCCTGCCTTACTGTAAAGAATGAAACACTGCCTGGGCTGCCCCAGCCTGACCAACGCAACATCTGATCTCTAACAGCAGCAAAGAGTGGGTGCCTCCAGAAGGATATAAGCACACCACCAGCATTCTTCTATTCTTAACTGTGTGATTTTCACAATAACTGCATGTCTTGTGCAGTTATTTTTTGACAGGGAGCAGATGACAGGTTTCCTTCAAAACAGAGATTGCAAGCAGAGATGGCACTGTCTTAAGCACAAAACAAAGATTCACCAACACACAACCATCTGCCAACAGACAAGGCAGTTCAAAAGAAACAGTCAGGAAAGGCAGGAAGAGCTGAAGCAGTTGCTGATTCAGGATACTGACTAGTAATTTTGCTCCATAAAACTGTTAACTTTCAAGAATTTTGACATTTCAGCTTTGGCAATCAAATCTGTGAGTTTGGCAGCGATGCTGGTGCAGAAAGCACAGGAGTTCTGTCCTTGATTCTATTTGCTAGTGAGATCTAACAAGGAGTATTTCTGGGATTGATAATAAGAAATGTTATTTTGGCCTAGTTGTGTAGTAAACAACCAAGAATTTGCTGCTAAACTGTTGGTTTTATGGAATACAATGGTCAAGAAGGTTTACGGGTCTAAGGATCAGTAAGGTCTGAATTGCTGCTTTTATATAGTTTTTGTGAGTGAGTCAGCTGCGGAGGGTAAAGCTAGAATTGGGCATCTTGCAGAGCTGAAAAGTTCTTTCCAAGATACGTAGGGCTACAATCAAGTATCATACAAATAAGATAATGTATCTCGTCAAGTCCTGATTTCCTGAGTCTACAGACTCATCTGGAGAAGTGATATATGAAGAAAGATGTGGGGAAAATACTTGATGTCTGGAAGAGCCTCTGCAGGCATGAACTGTGCAACTTCTATCTTCACCTGCTAGAAATAACTCTTGCTATGTTTCATCTGCTATTGCTTTCATAACTTGTAAGCTGAAGGGAGCTGTATAAACAGGTTTTGCTTCTGAATTGATCCTCACATGTATGCAAGGGACCTTCATTGCTCTGTTTGTCTTCATTTATTCGGAAAGGGGGAGGAAGGGAAAAGTGTCTCAGTGCGTGTGTCACCATCTGAGTCTAAGAAACTTCACATCTGAAGAGTTCTCAGGTGCCTGTTTTCAGCCTAAGAAAAGTTCTTCTTTCCATCTTCTACACACAAACCACCTCCATCCTCCCCACTGACCTCATCTGTTAATCTACTTTACACTTCCTAAGGTGACTAAGTTTTTGACACAGAGGATATCAGCAAGAGATTCTCAGCTACCAAACTCTGATATACATCTTTAGAAAAACATGACCCAGATTACACATTGCAGAAATTATATCATAGCCCTGCCTCTTAATGCAGCCTGTAACTCACTTCTCTTCAAAACATCCCAAGCCATTGTGCTTGATTTGAAAATGCTAGTCACTCAGGGTGGAGTTTATGCCTGACACAGACCAGATAAACTCCAGTCATCGCCTCACAATACTTTTTTTTTTTAATTTAATCTTTAAAAAGACAGGCTGCTGGTTAACTGAGAGTCCCCTGTTTGATTGACAGTATCTGTCAGAGGCAATGAACTCCACTTGAACATCGCCTTTATGTTCCTGTGTAAAGTTGTTCAACTGTGACCCTTCCATCTGTTCCAGCTAATCTGAAAGTCATTTAGGCCCGCTTCTCCATTCATCCTAAACACAGCACATTCTCCTGTTAACACACATATGCAAAGTTGTCGGGCTGTCAGCTACGTAAGGGCTTTTTTTTCCCCCCTCTTTTTTTTTTTCCCTGAACTCCCACAACATCTGTGTATACATTTCCCTGTAACAATTGTAATTAAAAAAAAATTATCAGAAACTAGCTCAAATCTTACTAATTACTTTAATGAATGTGACAGTAAATCTCACAGCATCACTTCAGAAAATAGTTGAAGGGCTTCTTTAATGAGGGGTCATCAGGTAGCTGACCGGTGCATGTGCAAACCTCCATATTTTAAAGACTGAGACAAATGATTGCCTTGAAGAAGGTGTAAGATCTTTACCAAAAAGTGTGTTTTAAGATTTTCAAAGACTATTACTCATAAACAGCTGTTCAAATCAACTTCAAATATCTAAGATTATCATATCCTATTTGATATGCAATTGGAAATACATACAAACTTACAAAAAAAGTCTGGAAACTCTTAACAATGTGATGCTCTCAGTTAATTTTCTCTTTAAAATTCATCTTGCACCAGTTGGAAATTATTCCACTAACAATGCCAGTACAGTTAATTTTATCTTGAGAACAAGTAGTAAATCATCTGTTCCTTGCACACAAAGTTAACATTGACAGTAAAGTTCATTTTAAATTCAGGAGAATAAATGTTCATTATGGTCCTGCTCAGATACTGCTGCAAAGCTATGAAATACATCCAACAAAACTAAGAGAAACCCAAGAAGTAATTTCTGACATGTACAAGAAAATACAAAGAGAAGGTTCCTACCTTCAAAATCAATTCTTTATTGCCACAGAAGAAAATAACAATAATAATATAAATTTCATCGTTCATGATTCATTTCTAATACATCATACACCAAAGCCTTTACAAAAGACTGATTCACTAAAAAAAAAAACAATAGCATAACGCCACCTCCTGTAAACGACTCTGAGAATAAAGAAAAAACTACTAAAACTTACGGAATATTAACAAATTAACAGTTCGTGGGGAAAAAAAACCCAGTATGGGAATTATTATGGAATTCATTGTGCCTCTAAAGGAGACCAGGATTACATGCTGTACACACTCACACTATGTCTCAAATATTTATTATATGGAATGTGTACCTCTGGTAGAATCTTGACTTCTTGGTAAATGTTAGCACAAAATGAGTGACACTTGTAGCAAACCTTTGTTCTCATGGCTGATTTCTCTGACAGAAGTTACATAGAAGAATAGAATCAGGAAAAAGAAGATAAAAACCCAACAGAAAAAAGCCCCAAATCTCCCCAGCCTACTGTTCAGCTCTGTCATAGAGAAGTAAAGGAACTAGACTTCCTATTCATGTATTACCCACTCCGGTTGTCATGCAAGCTTTTTGGCCTTTCTCATCGTACTTGAATGGTGGTAAAGTAATAAAGGCAATGGGATGAACTTCTCTTTTTTTTTTCTTTTTTTTTTCCTACTCACAAAAAAAAAAAAAGAAGTGCTTCTGATTCCTCTTATGACGTGACGGAGGCTCAACAGCGAAGACCTACCAGCCTCACATTAAAGACTCAGTAGTATAAGTAAGAGATTGTAATTTGTGCTGTGATTTTTATTTATTTTTTTAAAGAAATATGCATTGAGTTTACACGAATTGTCAACGATAGCTAAAACAATCCTTATCTGCCCATATGCTTTCCTACTATTTTCACAGGAAAACCACTTGTTAAACCTGTATGTAACAAAGTACATCAAAGTTGCAGTTAATTGAAAAATAATTGCTTAAAAATGCATGTCTGTCTTTTCACTTAGAGTCCCTGCTGAAAATATAGAGTCTCTCTATGTACCTTCATCAGCACCTGCCCTGGTGTTGTTTTGGCTGATGAATCCAGCCTTCATTTGCTGTAAATACCATCAATGAAGAAGCTCTAACAATGCTTCCCAATGTTTCTGGCTCTAAAAACTCGGTGTAGAGACACTCATGTTTGCTATGATGTCACACTTCATGTGTTCTTGCATTACTGGTGGTCAAATTAATGTTTTAAGGGTCTACTAGTACAATTTTTTTAATTAACACAGAGAGGCCTCATTAATAATACAGTTAAAAATAGCATTCCAGTATCTATCTCTCCTCCTTGCCATGAAAATCATATTGGAGTGCAATCCAATATCAGCTGGGAATCATTTTCCTTTTACTTTTGATAAGGGAAAAGTAAAATGAATTTGCTATGACATAGGGCATGAATTTGTGGAGAGAAGAAATCACAAAGAAGGAATTAAATTTCCTTAGGGATGGAAGAGAAGGTTGATTTTCATGAGTAAGGGAGCTATGCATAATTAAAAGACCTCTAGGGAGAATCAGGTCTTCGTGTGTTTTTCCAAAATCTCAGAAGAACAGTAAAAAAAAAACCAACTACCATAGCACAGTGAGAGAGAAGTTATGACAAAAGTGATATTGCACGTCCAATAAGGCTGCAAAAAACAACCAGTGTCCAAGATTCACTGGTTTAGGTCAAGTTTGAATTTCTTGAGTAGTTATGCCAATGTTTTTTCTGAATATCATTGTTTTTTCTGAATATCAACACTTTGTAGGAATATGTAAGGAAATTGCTAGTACATTGAGTCTGAAAGAAAAATTCATGGATCTACAATCCCAGGGAAGACGTCCTTAAGGGGAGTTCACAGGAAAAGAAAAAAGAGAAAACACAGAGGTTCAAGATGATGATAAATCTCCCTTGTAGACATATATTTTGCTTTGACATTAGCACTCCCCAGAGAGGCCAGGATGTTTATGGACCCTTTTACTTAATAAGGGACTTTGTGTATAACACAGTTTAGGAAAACAACAGCATTGCTGTAGGCAGTACAAGCAGCACAACTTGTTTACCATCTAGAGATAGACTTTAGACAAAGATTTGGCTGAGATTTCTGCAGACTGTGATTATCTCTAAAGACTTTTGAGTCTTTAAATATCTATGGAAAGTACTGGGCTGAAAAACTTCACAGATGAAGCCTTGTCCTTCTTGCTGCAACTTTGCTTAAGTATATATACCTGTCAGCTGATGTCCTACAGAGATGCACAATATGCCAAACACAAAATTAAGTCTGTGCCTGTACATGACTTTATGCAGATTCCCATCCCGGAAGTGGAAGATCTGCAGTCAATTATCAACCACTTGCTGGTAAATAAATGTGGGGATCACACTGGCTCTGCGTCAGTGAGGCTGAGGAGGGATGAAAATGGACAACCTCACTCACTGCAGGGAGGATGGAGCCATGCAAGGACCCAGAAAACCAATCCAGCTAATTACGAGTCCCAGTCGGTCAGTGAAGTCTTCACTCTGTACCCTCTCTCTCAATTAAGATGTCTGGAGTAAAGACATTTTAATTCACCTAATCTATCCAACAAACTTGTTAATTACTTAACCTGAATTTCAAGAGACAACATTTTGTCTTGGGCAGTCTGCTGTGTGTCATTCAGCACAGAGGTGTGCTAAACAGAGGCCAAAGAGTCCTTAAAAACTCTATGGAGAAATAGGGCATCTTGGAGGAAATCCCCCTTCCCTTTGATTCTTCTGGTAACCTAGTAAACAAAGCAGCTTTCCTTGCTACTTTTAGTCAGACAATACTTCTAATGCCAGAACTTCCCCCCAGTGCCAATTGTTCCCCTCTATTTTCACTATTTGCACCTCCCAAAGATTTTCTTCCATCACAGTAAAAACCATTTCTTTTATTTTCTAGAAGAAAATATGCAGTTACTTCATTAGTCTGACTTTTTTTGCTAACTTAAAAAAAAAAAAGGCCAACCCCCCACAATTCTTTAGCAACTGAGTGTTACCATAAATATTGCAAGGGGTTTCTGGGTTTTGGCTATTTCTGTGTCAGAAGATGAGTACTGAACATGGTTTACCTCCTAAGGTGCAAATCACTGCTTGGCTTCTTTCATTGTTCAGTTTGTATCAAATCTTTGTCCAGTCCTCACTGTGACAAAAAAAACATTAATTAACTTCCCAAACCCTACTACTTCATAGTGCTACCTATAGATCTGCAACCAGAACTGATAAAAGCATGTATTTCTAAACATTACTATGTCATCTACTCTGTACACCCAATTATGAAAATTAGACACTACCCTCAAAAATAGATTTTTTTTAAAATGTAGAAATTCTTATTTTTTGCCTTTTGATCTTTGCTCTTAAAAGCCATCTTCAATAAATCTTTTCAAGATTTATTTCACATTTGAGAGAGCCAAAAGAGTACATTTAAATGAAAAAAGAAAGCAGCAGGTTCTTTGTAATTATATGACTAAAAGAGCTGGGGACTAGAAAAACAATAATTAAAAAATACAGATTTCTGAGCTGACACTATGGAGCTTGAAAGGTCATTTAATCCATTCTCTTGCCTCAGGGCTCAATATGGCAACCAATGGAAGGAGGTAAAATCACAGAGCTCTTTGCATGATCCTGCATACCTGCAACAGGAAAGATTTTTCTATTGACCAATGCCTGTCTTTAACAATTAATTCTAAATATTTATTCTTATTACTCATTTTAAAACAAAACTGGCACTGTAGGAAAGTTACAGTTTGAATACAATCACAACACACTAACAACCGCAGTTCATATCTGACAAAAAGACATTTTGAGGCACAAAGAAAGCTCTTACATAAAGGCATGGATTTACCTGCACCAGAGACTACAGAAATAATTATTTTATCCAAAAAAAATTAATCCAAAATCCCAAATTCAGTTTGTTTAAAAACCCCCTATTTGTCACTCGAGGACTGCTGAGCTGCAAAAGAAATGTGAGTGGAAGGGAATAATCTATAGGGCAAGCAGAACTGATTGAAGGATCTCAAAACAAATAGTGATGAAAGCCAAGCAAGTTGCAACAGTGACTGAAATGGGATGTGGGAATATTAGATGCATTAACTCATGCACCACAATCAGTCAACAAGATCATCAATGTCCTTCCTATTTAAAACTTTCAGGTGTTTGTTTTTTTTTTACATATGACAAACTATTTATAATGACTTTAAGATATCTGAGAATTTGGAAAAACAGATACTAGATGAAGTACGAGCATGAATTAACTGTATTACTAACTGCAAAACTTCAAATATCATATACCAATCATTTTTATTGTAGGTGTGCTTTAAAATCTACATTGGATCATTTATTTGACTTTCAAAATTAAAGCTTTCTAGTGTATTCAAGCCATTTTTCATCTTTTATCTTGGCTTCCAGTGAGACTGATATTTTTTTTTTAAGAAATCTGATATTCTTACGCAATTATACGACTCCAGGAACTGTGGCTCTGACAAACAGGGTGAAGGGCAAAACTGGCAGACCTGCAAAGGTGCTCAGGGTGGAGCTTAGAGGTAGCAGGTAAATTTGGTAGAAAACCCAAATTCCAATAGAGGAACATCTTTATGAAGAACATGTTTACACATCTGTTCCTCAGGGACATCCTCACTGGAGCCCAATGGGAGCCCATCCAATGGGTTTTGGGAGCCTGTTCTTGGTTCTTGGTTCTCCTCTGAAGCCCTATGACTCTTCACTTGTAAGACTTCAATTTTCCAGAGGTTCACCTGAGGGCCCTCTGTTCTTTCACAGAGGTTAAATAATGAATTCTCCTATTAATTCTTTGACATTGTTACGTGGATTTATTACTACCTTTTACCAGTCAAGCAGCCAAGTAGTCTGCAGCTGTCTGTAATCATTCTCTTCTCTATTATGGGAAGTTGTGATAGAATATCTGAGCAAGAAACTAAGTCCTTCTGGTACTTCCTTTTAGAAGTTTAATTATCATAACTAATAATAAGAATTGATTTTGGAAGCATATTTGCCCAAGGAACTCAACACAGTTTGGGTGATTTTTGCATCACTTATCCAATTACTGCAATGAGATGAGGTCTCCACTGCTCAACACAAAAAAACTCAGTTAAAAAGAAAATGGAACAGAGGACTATCGGAGAAAAAAACCCAAACAACCACAAGTGCTGTTTGCATCTCACATTTTAGATTCATTCATGCATCATCCAGCAATAACAGATATCTGAACTGTAGTACACCTATACAGCAGCAAGAGGATCTGAGAATCACAGCCCAGCCCCACAATTTGGTCAGATTTTGAGCTAAACTTTCTCCTTTATGATTTTTTAAATTAAAAAAAAAATGTGCAGGCTGCCTAGCCTGGTATCAATTACCACCCCCAACCCCAAAGAAAAATCTATTTTGTAAAGATCCATTTAACATATTTTCTCAGAGCTATGTAGCTCAGAGTAGTGATTTCAAGGACTTCTCCAGGGGGACACAGCCAGCCAGGTTCTCTGACACTGGTCCTGGGTGGCAGGCAGAGCAGACATGCACCAGGGTGGGAAACATTGAACTTCATCCTCAACAAGTATCAAAAGGCGACTTCATTAAACCTAAAGATTTTTTGCAGTGAGGTAACAGCTTATAGTGTATTGCAAAGAGATATGAGAAAGGGCAGATTTTTCTTATCTTTTGTTATTGGAATTGACCCTCAGGGTCCTTAGGCCTTGGTGAGAGCTTAAGCAAGCTTAGATCAAGGAAGGATTTTGAAATTGAATTTATTCAGATTAGCAAAACCTTCCATGAGAGGATTTACTCTCAACAAGCTGTTGCCAACTCGGAGCTTTGAAAGCCCAGCACATTTTACTGATTTACAATCAACTTTTTTTTTTTTTTTTTAAACCCAAGACTGGCCTCATTAAAATGTTTGCCATCAACATTCACACAGTATCAAAGATTCTCTGCCAAATGTTTATTTATAGGTATTTCCCTTGCTTGTTCAGATCATTTTCATTCAGATGACGTTTCAGGGCTTTAGGGAAAAAAAAGTATTGCAAATAATGATATAGAGAAGGAATGTGTGTGGGAGGAATGCACTTGCAGTAATGAAAAAGTGCTCTATTACAATGAAAGCCACTTCTCAGTCTCTGCTTCATTTCATAATAAAAACATGACCTCACATAAAAATTAATTTTCCCTCTGGCACTTTACATATTTATTTCAGCATTTTATCTCTCAAAAAGTGAGATATACATTCCTATTTCTGCACTGCAGACCTGTGACGCACACAGAGCTCTCAGTCCCAGTTGTTTTATTTCAGCAGGGAGCAGTTTTACAAGTTAAATCCAAGCCTTGCTCAAATCACTCAGCATTTTGACGGCCACTTCATGGGGTCAGGATTTTAACTTACAGCTCCTAAACCAAATTTTCATGGTTGAAATTTGTTCTATGCTTGCACTGGGAACTATCTCCCTGCCTTTAGGCAGAGGAAGAAGGTGCAGCAGAGAATGATGTGCTCAGAGACCTTTCTTGGAGGGCTTCTGCCGACTCAGGGGCCACATCACCAACGTGTACTGGAGAAATGCCTATTTTAGCAGAAAAGAGGTTTGTGCCTAATGAGTCAGTGATGTTTCAGAGACCTGCATCACGGCTACAAACTCCACATGTACTTTGTACAAATTCTTACCTTGTCCAATCTGGTGGAAACGTGAAGGATGATGATGACAACCAGGAGGAAAGGGCATGTTGGAAACCCACCCTTCTCTGGGGAGGGGTTGAGGATACAAACTACTTTTGTGCCTCAGACAATAACTGAACTGCAACAGTATACCTCACCCAATTTCTGTTCAACGTGGGCTAAACAGTAGATTTATTTTTTTAAATTAAAGAGTAAAAGCCAAAGAAAGACTAAACCATTTGTTGCAGCTCCTCAATCTTATGATTTCTTACGAAATCTAACAGGGAAAAAGTAAAAATGTATTAATACTCCAGTGGTATGTTAATATAAGATGAAATGGTGCAAGGAACCGAACACTGCAGCACTTGCTAAGAGTTATTACTCTGAGTCAATGCAGGAACTATTTTACACAGGCTTAATTTCCTCAGCATATACAAATTTATTTGCATGTAGCAGTGCTTATTTTATTTCTCCAGCTAAACCCCTTTTCCTCAACTCAGAGCTTTATGGTACTTTAGGATAAAAAGAAAAAATAAATTGTAAGTCTGTATCTTTCTTCCTGTGGAAGATTTTGCACAGTATTTATCCCAAATAATATCTCAGTTTTGAAAAACTAACAAGCATAATTTTTTAAAGCCTCCTCAGAATAATCCTCCAATTTCAATCTGTAAAATGTTTTCACATCTTTGAAATGTTTTGGGGTTTTTTTAGCTGAAAAATGTGAGACAAATATTTATCAAGGAACATTTCTATAAAGCTCAAAACCTGCAGAAAATTTTGTAATGATTTTATTTAATAATCCATTGTTTTCTTGTATTTCTAATTCTGATTGAATTTTTTTCCTTTGAAATAAAGAATGAACTATTAAGCTTTATCAAATAAGTACTAAAGGTACAGATAACATTTTTTTAAAATAGAAGCTGTTGAGAGAAACTACTACAAAGTGTTTAGGAGTCAAATCTTCCCTACAGCTCCCTTATATCTGGGATGGTAAAGGCACCTGTGAACTAAAACAATCAATAAGATGAGATCTCAGCCTCTGCATCACTGGTGTGTGCAACAGTCCTGTTGCCAAAGAACTTTCTTCCTGTGATTGAAAAGCAAGAAAAAGTTCGTTTTAAAAAATGCATATAAGTTTTCTTTCTATTACTGAGTAAACTGTAATTTTTACAATTAACAAAACCAAGTTTTCCTGGCAGACAAATAGGATTTTTTTTTTTGTAAGAGTATATGTATTTTACACTAACAACAATTTCTGAAAAAAAATCATCTTCATTGTTGCATGATATGTGCTGAGAATCTGCTTAAGGTACATGGGATTCCCCTTTGCCCTCTGCCAAAGTGTGCACATGCATATGTTATCAGAGCCAGGTTTGGTAACTCTTGCAGATTCTAATTTTGTATACTTGCCTAACTCTAAGCCCATTGTATGTGGTATTAGGCCCGTTTCTTGTCAGAAAGATTACCGTTGTATGTATACTATCTTAAATGTTCTTTTTGTGACCTTGCTCTGCACTCTGAAACAAATGAAGCGGGTTTTTGGTGGAGTTTTGTTGTTTTGGTTTTTTTACCCTTGATGGGCGTACTGGGAGTGGGGGGGAGGGAAAAAAAAAATCATCATTACACATGCGGTGCACCAAGGCACACAGACTTCCTTGTGACCGTATTTAAAGAAGCGGGCACAAAGAAATAGTCATTGCAGCTACAATAGGGGAAATCTAGTATGCATTTCCAAGGAATCACATTTTGGGGAGAATTACAGAATAATTACACATATGCTTAGATCATGAGCATTCAATGAAGCGGACAATATTTTGAGGATTTAAGATGTTGGTGTTGTGGTCGTCTCTAAGAAACCAGGATAATTCGGACATTCAAATGCAAAAACGCACCATTTGGAGAGTGTAATGCGGTCTGTTCTGGTCAGTGTTACAAATTCGGAAAGGATTCCCCGGCTGCAGACATTAGCCACTTAATACTTAAATCTGTTTCCAAATGTAAAGCATACAACAAAAGTCTTTTGCATTAATGAAATGTATCCTAACACCAGTATAGTGACACATTTCATTAACGTGTCACATTACAGATGTAAAATATAATTACAACAGATATGCCTGTCCTGCAGCTTGGTAAAACCCAGGGATGAAATATTGTTTAACTGATTATGCAATAAACCTTCATCTCAGTCCTGTAATTTTCTAGCTGTAGATTAAGCTAATTTCATGCTAACATGCTGAATTTCTCAGCCTTGCAGCTACACTCACTGGTGGCTCAGTCATGTTGATTTGATTTCTCTGGTACAACAAAAATATCAGGCCAGGATAATTGTCAGCTGCTAATTAATCGTTAGGAAGTGCCAGTAGATGAGTGCAAATATCTGTTGGTTTCCCCTACCAGCGTCACAATGTAAACCACTGCCACTTGGGCTGGCTGTGCTTTTAGATACAGGGAGATGCTACCACATACAAATCTAAGAATCTTCACATTGTTTCGTCTCATATTTCATAAAAGCAAAGCCATTGAGACACTGAGTACAGCAGAGCACCAGCATCTATTTCTTTTCATCTTCTACTTTCTTCAAGAATATTTCAATACTCTTTAAAACACGAGGCAGATTTTGCTTGCCTACATCTGGTCTCATTATAAGTGAGAGCAAAAGAACAGCATAATCGGTATGCAAAGAAGTATTACAGCTTTTCATATGTGACCCAGGGTATTCTACAGTCATCAAAGAAAAATAAATGTAGTATTATTATTATTATTATTATAGTATCTAAATTATGCTACAGCCTTTACAAATCAGTGAAACAATGGCTGGAGCTTTAAAACTTCTCCTCAAATGAATGTGCTGCAGTATTTATGGAGTGTCTGAGACACTGTCATTGCTGATTCTGCAAACATTAACTTCTGGGAAGTCTTGATGTACCTCTTGTTTATGGCAAGAACAGCCTTCAGACTGCAGCACAGCAGCGCTAGAAAGCCAAGGGATGATTTTCCATGGGGAGCGCCCCAATCTGTCGTTCCCATTCCGGAGGCAGCAGTACGTCGGCTCAGTGTTTGAAGGCTGAGTCGCCACAAAATGCAGCCTAAGCAGAATAGTTGCATCCCTTCAGCTCTGTCCAGGCAATACAAAGAATTTGAGACAATTCCGCTAATTCTTCCCCCTTCTCCCAAATCACAACTGCAACATAAAATAATAAGGTCTTTTCCAAGCAATAAGAACAGAGTTCCCTTCTTTTATATTGTGGTTTAATTAGCCTCTCTGGTAGCCTTTGATTGTGGGCTTTAGATTTTTTTCTGTAGCACTGAGGTTTACAATTTTTGCTTCAAATTTATCTAATTAAATTCATGAAAGTAAAGTAAATAAAATTTATTAAATGTATTAAACAAAAAAAATCCACAGAACTGTCTTAGACATAATCTGAGTCACAGGATTTTAGAACCTGAAGAATCTGCTAAAAATCTCCTATTTGGATCATTCTAGGTTTGAGGAGGTTTAATATTTTTCAGTGGACTTTTTATATCTTTGAGTTTCTTAGGAGAAGAAAAGAAATTAGTAGACCTCGCAAAGCTCTTAAGAAAACAGCAAAGAACAAAACAAACAAACAAACCAACAGAAAAGAGAACCCGAAACTTTATGTTTCTCAGACACTGCTGATGTAATTCTGCCTATCAGGAGATAAAGGACTGCTCTAGTCACTTGGCAGCAGTGAACCACTTTCTTTGCAACTTTGTTTCCTTTTCCTTTCTTTTTGTGTATTCCCCCTGTACTTCATTAAAGTCCAAAACTTCAAAGACAACAAAGCTGATAATCAACAGGTCTCTGCTGTGTGTAAAAATAAGGGATTGTCAACATGTACAGTTTATCTTATATCCCATTCTTGTTTCAAATTGCTGAAATAAGTAAGGAATAATTATAACCAGGAATAATAAAATAATAATAATAAAAAAATCAACATTCCGTGGACCATCAGGTTCATATGAGCTGTGAAATTCAAGTGCAGGTCACAAAATACAAGTATGTGATTAATATAGGTAAAGGTAAGCAATTTACCTGATGTTTTAGCTGCAGAAATTGTAAATGCCCTTAAAAATAATAAACAATTACCTTTCTATGATAGAAAGCATAGAAGAACACAGTCTAGTATACATTCTGTCCCTGCTACAGAAAAAGAAAGAAATAGAAGGGAATTTACGAAATAAAATAGGATAAAAAGTCTACTTCATAATTGAAAGAAATTGATAAATGTACAGTTACATCTGTAGCGTTCTATTACACAGGGATATAAATCCGGCAGAATTCACTCCACATAAATATTTAGATTGAAAAGGTTTCTGCCTGGAATGTGGGAAGTGGAGTAGACATTTTCACTAGTAAAGAGCAACTTGCAAGTGTGGTCATTCCCCACTGATCAGATTATGCCAGAGATTTGACTGATACATCATTCTAGCAGATGGACTAATTTTTCCCAGAAAATTCCCATTTTTTCTCTCTAAAATGTAAAACCAAAGGACTTTTCTCAAAGTATATATTTTTAATTTGGTTGTGTTTTGCTGGCAGCGTCCCTTCATATTCCTGGTGATCTAGAATGACTGTGTTGCTTTAGTCTCTCTATGTGTCAGCTTGTACAGGCAGCTCATAGTACTTATCAACAATAACTCAAGAGAGAATTATGAGTTAATTACTTTAGAAAGAATAGTTCAATATCCTTGTAGTCATGTCACGCTGTCATCCACCATAGTCTAATTGTTTACTTTTTATGTACTTTACTATATTACAATGACTTGTGAGCAGCACTATTGCATAGAAGTTACCAGAGAGCTGAGAAAGATCAATAAAAATCCTAATTATTGGGACACTGCATAGTTTAGAGACATAAGGCAGAGTTTTTTTAACCTATTAAAATAAATAGTATTAAATCCTTCCTGTAGTATCTGCACACTTTGAAGTAAAAGCTCCACAAGTAGTGGAGGGACGTACAATCATCTCTTCCTCGCTCTTCCTACTGTGCCTAATAGTATTTTGGTGACATTATTATTAGTATACCAAAAGAGTAGCTGTCTGGGCAGTTTGTGTTTTCCATTAGCATTTTTTTGCAGTATGCTGAAAGATTACAGAAAGGGAAGAAACAGTACATGAATCAAGGCTCAGCTGTCAGACTACAGGAATGAATATGGGAGTCTGATTTAATTACATTTTCACAGAGAGTAAAGCTGCTATGCAATTTTGTAGCTCAAGTCTTCCCTTAGGAGGCATCTGTTAGGTCCTGCAATACTTTTGCTCACACCAGCTTTATGCTTTAGTAGCTGCTGACTTGAGTGAAGTGACTTCTGATGGACACCAGCATAGCAGCATAGGCAGCCAACTCCATTCCTTCCAGTCTGAACTGGAAGTGCTCCATGGGAAGAAACACATAGTTGTCCACCAGCAAACAGAGTCCTGGTCTCTGTCTCATACTTGCTGGGTCTACGTGCCTTAGAAAAGACAGATGCCACTTCTTCCTCTTACTCAGACCAGTCCATCCTTTCAATCAACAGCTAAAAGAATTTCTCAGATCAACTAAACAAAATTTCTGCTAGGAATGCCCAGCATGTGTTTGTTGTTCAACTCATTAAGTTGATGGGACTGTACAAGTGAGTACTTTTGAGCAGCAACAGCATCAAAAACAGAACATCAAAACAGAATCATTGCACCTGCAGACTTCCCAGCATAAACCCATCTGCGTTATTTAACTGAGGTTTCTCACAGCTGAAAGACATATCAAACATTAAATGTGTAGAAGAGATCAGTAGTTAGCAACACATTCTAAAAAAGATTTATTGAGGTCTTAATTCATCTTGGCCATCAAACACAAAAAAATCTGATGGCTTGGGAAAGCGTATTTGTATTATCACATCCCCACTGGCAAACAAGACTCTGTGGGTTTTATTGTGCCTTCAACATTCTCCATATAAATAGACAGGAAAGCTCTCCCAGCCTGGCTCAGTTTACTCCATGTGTCAGCTAGCCAGGATATATATTCACTAAGTACAAATGCAATGTACTCCCTTCACAGAGCCACTGGGAAGGGCAAATGGCAACTCTGATAGAATCATCATCACCTCTGTGTCAGAGATCAGGAAAGAAAAAAATCATGTAACTGGTTACAAGAAGCCTAAAGTTCTCTAAGTTTGCTCAGAAACATCCTGTTAATTATTATGTGTTCAGGTCATGGCCATATCTGTCTAGCACATGAAATCAACATTTTAAAGTAAAGGATGTCATATCCATCCTAACTCACCTACCTCTTTGTTAGGATGCTGTTTGCAAATGGTCCATGTAATGTATTGGAAAAAAATGTAACCTAGAAATATCTGGAGTTAAATCTCTGCCTTGCACTAACCAACAAACCCTACGTTCATTCAAATCACCTGAAGATAGAATCATAGAATGGTTTCTGTCGGAAAAGACCTTTAACGTCATTTAGCTCAACCTCCAAGATGAGCAAGATCTAGCCTTGCAAACACTTGTGTGCCTTCCTAATACCCAAGGCCTTAAGCATTGCATTCACATTTAATCCCATACCCTGAAATCTAATAAACCACTACTGAGATGCAAACAGACAAACAGTTAAAACAGGAGAAACCTGTATGACTTCTGGTTTGTTATAAACATGTAACTAATAAACAACCCAAAACATACAATACAAATTTCTCCACAAGACCATCTTGCTGTGGAACAAAGGACACTGAAACGCTCCATAATTTGGCTGGCTTTTCACGCTTTCTCTATTCTTCTAGTGAAATCTGAAGCCATGAAATTTCTTTTTTGTTAACGCAAAGACATGGTAATGTCAAGCATTCATGACCATAAGCATGGAAAATTGATGAAATTACAGTGTGTTCAGGAAAATAATACGGTGATGACAGAAAGAATCTCTGCTTCTATCTGTGTCCTGGTGGCAGCTTTTTGAACAGGTGAATATTTTTTCCTCCCTCTGTGCAAAACATCTCTTTGCATGAATACATCAAATAGATGCCCAGGGAGAAAGGTCAAAGGGAAACAGTCACACAAATAATTAAGATATGAAGAGGCAGTGTATTAGATTCATTAATGCTTTCCACTGTCTCATTCAGTTGAGGTGCACCTTTCAACCTGACACAAGATTGTGCACACAAGGCCCTACAAAAATGGAAAACAACAGAGCCAGGCTTATTGCTGCCAAAAAATCAGGAAAGGCAGAGTATGGATAACAAGGTAGCCCTCTTCCAGAACTCCCCACAATGTAGGAAAGGCCATCTGGAAGCTTCACAACCCATGGTCCCCCATCTTCTGGGCAGTCCTAGTGGGTCCCAGATTTGGTCCTGCTGCTACAGTGGGGTCTTCACATGCATTGCTCCCACATAGTGGCCAGGTGAATAGATAAATACATAAATAAATACACAGATCCCAAAGGTCATACATAACAGCACCTTGGGCAATTCTTGAAAGAACCAAGAATTGCTTGAAAAAATAATTACATTAAGAATTCCATCAATAAAAATTAAAGGATAAAATTAAAACCAGAAAACAAAGCCATAAAACAAGTTAAAGGAAAAAAAAAAAAGGCAAACTGGAGAGAATGAATACAGGTGAACACCCCACTGTAAGAGCCTGCTCAGGGAGAGCACTTGACTTAGCACCCAGTCCCAGCTCTCCTATGAACAGTTCTTCCCCACAAAGAGTGTACCCTTCATTTGTGTGTGAGTATGTCTGTCAGTGTGCTCTCCCTCAGGGCAGATGCTTCTCTGATAAATAGCACAGCCCACAAGCTCTGTCACCTTCTGACCTGTTTTCAACATAGACCACCGATCTAGAGAACTTGATAATAAATAGAAATACAACCCCTTCAAGGATGGGGTTGCTTTACTGGAAAGATATCCACCATACTAACTTCTAAACACTTACACAGACAGGATCTCCTCCTCCAAGGGTACCTGGAGAAAATCTGCTCTCTCCCATTTTCTTTCCAAAATTATTCTTTCCATTAAGGGCACATTCTGGTTTTAAAGGAACAGCTGCAAAGAATCACTATGACCATGCTGCAAATGTAAAATCAATCTGATATTAACACAATTTCTTCTAATTCGAATTAATCAGGGCAGGAAATGCTTCCAGCAATTTCTTTGAAATCCTAGTCAAAATTTGTAGTTATCTGTATGTAATTTTTCAATCTTACATGAATTTCTAGATTTCAGATTTTCTACAAAGGTCTCTTTTCCTCAGGCGGACAGAAGACACTTTTATGTGTCTTATGTGTGTATTTATCTTTTATGTGTCCTCTCTGTGCAGCATGTACACAAGAAGGAGTTATGCAGTTAGAGACTTCTCTCCCAGACCCTGGAAAGTTCAGCTGCAGCTACCAAAAACACAATCAAAGACAAACCTGCCACCATTTGTCTTCTCTTTGCGATTTGAAATCAAGGCTTTATGTCACTGGAGCTCAAGCCCGTATTCATTAAGGTGAAAATAAATGCATGACTGAAATTCCCTACGGGTTTAGTTGCTGCAGGCTGACGCAAACCTAAGATCCAGTTTTGTGTTAAGGCAGCACTTGGTTTGACACAAGTTTACTTCTCGTTCAGAATGTGGGCAGGGACCCTGCAACAAAAGCTTCTACTTCCTGGCCCAGCTTTCATCTGCTCTCCAGAATCAGCCACCCATCATCCCAAAGTTTCCTCGCTGGGGATACTTTCCTGAACTTCTTAGCCAAGCAAACACAGGGCTCATTTTCTGGCAGTTGCCATCATACTACTGATCTTTTAAAATCAGAAAAACTTTTTTAGTTATAAGTCGTCTCTTGATGGTTTTCTCCACAGATCTGAGGACCAGATCTGTGTTTTCTCAAAGTCTGAAATTCATGTATGTTCCGATGACTCCAGGAGCAGGTGTTCGTCACATCTTAAGGTTTGACATAAACTGGAAAGAAGCAACATCACCTCTCCAGATCCTAAATCTTACACAACCTACTTGGACAAAGTGGGAATGAAGCTTTGCCATGTAACACAGTCGTGTGTTACCTCCCCCAGACATTAAGTAGCTTCACAAAGCACAAGGCAAATGCTGAATAGGGACCTATCCTACCCTCCCAGCAGACAAACTAAACTCAAGGCAAGCTGCACAAATGCTGCAGGAATTGCATGTTATGTTTTACCTTACCTATTTCTTCCTTAGCATCACTCTTTGTTGTGCTCATGCTCATGTTGCCCTCTCGTGGCTGCTCTCATGAAGAAGCAGGCCCTACCTCAATCCATTTAGGACTGAGCTGTAATTATAGATATATTCTTGGGATTTTAAGACCAGCTTTTTATTCCTAAAAGTGAGCCATTATAGCAAGAGTTTTAATTCTGTTAATTCTACCAACATCCTTACATATTTCACAGAACCATGGAAAGGTTTTGTTGGAAGGGACCTTAAAGATCATGTATTTCCAAATCCCCTGCCATAGGCAGGGACACCTTCCAGTAGATCAGATTGCTCCAAGTCCCATTCAGCCTGGTCTTGAATACTTCCAGGGATGGGGCATGCACAGCTTCTCTGGGCAACCTGTGCCAGGTTCTAATATAATTGAATATCTAATCTAAATCTATCCTCCTTCATCTCAGAGCCATTTCCCCCTGTGCTATCACTCCATGTCCTTGCCCAAAGTCCCTCTCTGGCTTTCTTGTAGCCCCTTTAGGTACCAGAAGGGGCTCTAAGATCTCCCCAGAGCCTTCTCTTCTCCGAGCTGAACAACCCCAATTCTCTCAGCCTATCTTCATTACAGAGGTGCTCCAGCCTCTCCCATATCTTTATGTAACTGCCAAGTCCTCATCACCATCAAGTCAAAAGGCACAGGAAGAAGCAATGATGGACAAGCTCCTTGCCCCAAAACCCAGGTCTAGCTCACAGCCTGCAGGCTCCTCTTCTTTGTCCTCCAAACCTTCCCTCTGCTGCCTGCCCTACTTTTCTGAAGGGGGGAGGAGGAGGAGGAGGAAGAAGAGGGGAAGCTGAATGCCAGATTAATTATTCAGGCCATCGCAGTCCTCACCAGACACTGTCTCCCCAGCAAAGACCAAGCAGCACCAAAGCACAACTTGCCTGCTGTGCTTGCTGCAAGCGAGGGTTTTCCTCCCCATACCATGTGCTTTCAGAGCATCTCTCCCCTTCCCAGCCCTCATCTGCTTCCTCACGTCCACATCCACAGCACTGTCACTCTTACATTATATAGCACATTAGGCACATTTACATACGTCTTGTGGTTTTGCTTCGCTGCTCTACCTCAGCGTGAAAATTTCAAGGCTTCTCTTACTGATATCACTGAGTTTCTTTAGATCAATTCCAAACACGGGAAGACCCACAAGTTGTCAACTCAAGTTCCTCTTTGCTGCACAAGTGTGAAGCCAGGGAAAGTGCCATCAGACTGGAGACCCTGCAGAAGTCAGAAGAACTGATCTCTAAGGGTACCACCAGTAAATGCCTGTAGCAGCCAGGGGCCCCAGGACTTTTTGTCAGGCAGTGACTGCCACTCTCCCTTTTCCCAAAAACCATTCAAGCCCTCAAAGCCCTATAGCTTTCTGTAATGCCCACTGATTTCACCAGCAATTAGCTGGCTTACTAAATACTCTAGAGATGAGTTTTAATCTCCTGGTGGTTCAGTGATTAAGGTAGAAAGTGTGAATAAGCTCTTAAAATCAGGAAGTGTTGTGAGGAAGAACACTTAATATACATGAGGCATAGATACTGTATTCAGAAATAAAATAAACTTAGTTTCAGCAACAAAAAGAGCATCAGGAGGTAGTGCTCAGGGGGAAAAAAAGAGTCAGTTTTATTTCTGAGGGGTTTTAGTTCTTATTAAAAGCTGTTTAAGTTAATCAGCTTAATTATCAGGAAGACTGATAATTGTTATAAACTGACAGAGAGCCAGAAAAAGGAGGAGCCAAAAAAACATAACACTGTCAGAACCAGACAAAAACCACTCTCCATTTGTCTTGTGACCTGAGAATATTTTCCTCCAACTGTTTCTAGAGCAGATGCTGTTGCATTTCTCTCTGTAAACACACAGAAAATAAATAGTGTTCACGAATAAGCACAATCCTCCTGTGCTGTGTGACACTTATCAAGAAAGAAAATGCACACAGAAAACAGGTATGAAAGCACATTAATTTGCATTCCCATGAAAAACTAGTAACAAAGAGAACTTTCATATAGTCGCTAAAGCAATATTAAAGCTTCTACTTCTTAAGTCACTAGGTAGACATCATTTACAGTTCAATTTCACCATTACTTAAAAGGCACGGAACGTTAACTTGAAGAGTTTCCACTTTAAAATTACTTTTAAATTATTTCTTCCTGTAAATTTTATTATTTCTTAGAGTTCTCACTTCTGGAAATGCATGAGACAACACAAAACAGATGCCTGTGGACAGTAAATGGAATGAAGTCTCTTTGGTCCAGGAGGATGGAAGAAGAATTAGAAAGTGCCTCAATTCTTTCCAGTTTGTTTCAAAGCAGTTGACAATTTTTTGTAGAGGGAAATTCGTCTTGTTAGTTGGGAGGGCATGACATATTCAAATGCTCAGAATCACAACTCTATGGCTTTATCCAAACTCATTGGGAGATAAAAGAGAATTTGTAACATTCTCTAGAAAACAAGCTTTCTCTTTTGATACTGGGCTGTTACTCTCTGAACTGATGGATGTTTTTTCTTGTGGATTGCTGATTAAAACCTGAATTAAATATACAACAAGAGCAACAAGTTGGAGGAGGAGCATATTGCAGAACCAAGGGCCACCAGCAGCAAGAAAGCAATAGTAACTGTGGAGTGCCTTGGTGAGCATTTGGGAAGGATCAGGATGAGAACTCCACCCTAAGAAACCATTCAAAGTAGAGATATGGTCTTTCTACTTTTCTTAACCATGAGAAGAAAATTGGTGAGCTTAGAGTGAGCATATGGATGTCTTTAGTATCTCAGAGCATCGTCATCATCATGGTAGAATTATTTTCTCCACTCCTGCCAAAACATATGAAATTTGATCTCATAATCTGAAGCAGTCAGTGGTGGATGAAGCACTGGAGTGTTCATAAAATACATAGGCCAGCTCTCAAACAATGCATTTCATGGATGGGCAGTGGAAGCTGGATTTTGTTTCAGAAGCCAAATCCTCCCTCACAAGAAGAGACATTCCTTTCTCACGTGTTCTGGCAGAAGTTACTGTGCAGAAACTCTGCTCAGAAACTGGGCAGAGCCTGTAGGTTCATGAGGACTAAGAACCACTTTGAGCTTTTTTGTCTCTTTCTCTATGTTAAGTCATCTGTAGTTGACAGAACTTTGTAACACTCCCTTTGATTTTGATTTAAAGCTGTCCTCAAAAAAACAATTTAAAATCTGTTATGACCAAGCCTTGGAATACAGTAGTGACTCCCAGCAACTCTGCAGCAGTTTCAACTGAACTATAGCAAAAACAATTTGTCACAGCAACAGCTGAAACAAGATGTGTCAGCAAGATAAATGTCTTGTTCATCCACACTGCAATGCTGATTGGGACTGGAATGGGGGGAAAAAAAATCATTCCATTTCCAGCATGTGTTAGGCAAGAAGAAATACTAGTCATTTCGTTTCAGTGAAGGTGGATAAATGCCTGTATCTTATCACGTTTCTTAGAATAATCCCTGGCTAAGAAGAGCATAAAACTCCTGAACCAAGTCGAGTCTATTCACATATTCATACTCTCAAGACTCTTAAATGATATTCAGGCAGATGTTATCCCAACATCCAAAAATCTCCACTGGGGTGGCTATCTCTTTCTAACATAGGTAAGTAGAGGAATTGGACTCTCCAAAGTGCTCACTCTGATTTTATCTTTTGGATTCCATATTTATCTTCTTGCAGTTATTTAGCACCTATTTTAATTGCCAAGTACTATCCCTACATAGTCTTACAAATTTACTTGGTTCTCAATGACCAAATTAGATTATTCTCATCCTGTGTGGCAGGATACCATGCTAAAGTAACTATGGTGCTGTAAAAGCAGAGCACAGATGTATCTTTTACTTGTGGAAGTTAACATGCACCTCCACCTGTCCCCAGGCATTAGATAAGACCAGAAATAGATCAGTCTCTACAGCTTTTTTCTCTGTGCACTCAAAACATACTCACTGAACTCCAGGAAAAAAAAAAAAAAAAAGAAAGAAAAAACTCAACATTTTTTGACCTGTACCAAAACATCCTGTGGTCAAACAAAAGCAAAAGTGTGTGCAAAAGTGTGTGAGCAAAAGCAAATTTAGCTTGGTTTTAAGTTTTGTTTTGAAACATTTGGTCTGGTTCTGCAATCCTTAAATTTTCTGTTTACTCCCTGCAACAACCACCCTTTGCTAGCAGCATTCTTAACTATTTTTATTTTACTAAGTAAACTTACTATTTATGTATATTCACCTTCATTATCTCTCTCCTTCCCTCAGTCAATCTGTGTTCCTGTCCAGCACAAAACCTAAGGTTGGTTCATCATCTGAGTTTCCAATCATGTGAAATTTGAACTTCACTGTTATGGGAAAATGGATAAGAAACACTTTTTGTTTGAGAGAGAACAGAGAAGGCAGAGATGTCCCATATGACTTTTGCCATGACTAGAAGGAGAAACCATTGCAACTTCTTTCTCTTGGCTCTGAGGTGCAGGAGAAGCAGAGGAATAGAGGGAGACATCTCCTGTTACAGCTAGATTTGGTATTACTTCTAGATTAATTAATTCAATAGGATTCTTTGCATCCTCTTTCATGTTCCTTCTGTTTTTTTCCTTTTCTTTGCAACTCTTGAGTCCCCCAAACATAAAAAAGTAAATTAATGTTATCTTGAACAAGCCACTCAACTTTCCACATAAGTTCTTACACCAAATATATATGTGTATATATATATGTATACACCCATCCCATATGAAGTCTATAAAGATTCATGTATTATGAAGCCATAATTCCATTCTTCTTTCAGCAGCACTAGCACACAAACTCAATATTAAATGCCTTCCTGTTACCTTTTCCAACTCACAGGTATCACAACTCTTAAGATATTTTTAGCATCTTAATTCTCCATCCTGCATCATGGATTTAGGAAACCAGATAACGAGGGCAACTGCCTTTACGCTTCATGCCCTTCTGTATTGTAAAAACAGTGCAAACACACACATGCAGCTTTGCTCACATTTTGGCTTTTGAAACTTCTTAAAACCTTTTAAAAGGAGGAAGTTTTGCAAGATTCATGCAGCATAAAAAACATCCCACATCCAGTCCAATCTTTTTGCTTTACGGCTGCTCTTCTAATCACTTTACATTCATTAAGGACCTCTTGGCAAATTTTCTGGGACTCATCACCCCCAGTCCCCAAAGCTGGAGAGGACAGGGTGGGAGTGTGCCACCTCAGATTGTCTCAGTGTTAAAGATTTGGGGGAAGTAATTGGGATCAAAAGGCATTTGCTTAAATTAGCTTTTTTAATAGTACATAAAGCCCAAGAAAACTTCACAAGTAAGGAAGTTTTCCTTGAAATTTTGACCTTTAGGGGTATTCAAGCCCTAAAAATTTCCAAAATCCTCCTCATAATTGGTTTCATTGTATCTATGTCATTAAAAATCGACCCCAGTATATTTGTCCAAAATCTAAAAAAAATTGGAAATTCCAACTTTTTGCCCTTCCTGACAGAAATCATTCCATTTTGACCACCTGATGGGCCCTTGGGGTTAATTAGAAAATCCCCATCAAGAGCTCAGAGGCCAATATCAGCTGTCAAAATCCCACATTCCCCTCTTTCACCTCTTTCAAGTGCAAAACAACCTGTGTCTGAAGATGTGCCAGAGAATAAAAGGGCACACCACAACCACTGTGGGCTCTGACTTAGACCTATTCATGGCCTCACTACTATGAATACAGCAAAATCTCAAATGAAAGTTTTAATCTCCCCACTGCATTCAACCCAAAGAGAAAAGGGCTTCCCTTTTAACAATTTCGCCCCTTAAATCTTTTGTGTTGCCGTGCTCCTGAAAAAGCGGAGATTTTGCTCAGCCCCAGTGAGGGCTTTTTGCCATAGAAAGCACTGCACCTCACTCCTTTGTACTGACAGAAGAGTAAAGGTCTGCTCAGACCAAAAGTAACTCATGCAAAAGACCTTCAGAGGGTCTAAATACAAACTGAACAAGATCAGAGTTAAAAGTGCAGGCATCTAATCTCACCCAGCTTGCCTTCTGGGCTCCCTTCCCTTGTTCCCATAGGTGCACGGTAAATACAGAGATGAGTGGGGAAAAATAAACACCGAAATAAAAAATCAGGTGGAATAAGGCTGGAAGATGGAGACAAAAGTACTGTTACACCATGTCCTCCGCATCTCCACCTCTCTCCCCAGATCAAATGAGATCTCTCTCATACGTACAGGGGCATACACCATCCATGAGAAAGTGTAGAATCATTGCTATCCCAGGGGTCACCAGCTGCTTTCCCCTCCCTATAAGAAGAACTCACAGAAAATTCACTGATAATTTATATTTGTACTCAATTTTACGACTGAAGGAAAATGGCAAAGGCTATGATTTCCTTAACTAATTGCTCAACCACGTGCAGGCACATTGATGGCGTGGGGAGCTACAGAAAGCCAGAAGGAGTAGACATCTTCAGATGTGCTACTCCATCTTTTGGGGGAGTTTTTTTGCTATTTCACCAAAAAACCCCATACTTTTTATCCCACTTTACTCAGAGCAGAACATTTCCTCCCAAGTGCCACCAGCCTGTGAGAGTACCACCCTGCCTCACTCTTTGTGCCCAGCTCCTGTCACCAAAAGGGAGGCGACACAGTTTTATATCCTTAAGAGGGACTGTGCTTCCCCCCCTGCCCAGGACGCCTTCTCTCCCCTTCAAGTGATTATTGTTTTGTTTTTTTCACCTCATGGGCAGTAACACCTACATTGTGTGAGGACAGACAGCGAGCATTCACATCCCTCAGAAAGCCATTCACTGCAGGGCAGCTGGAGAGGCTCAGTGTTCGGCTTGCCCTCTTCACTCTTGGATGAGTTTTGTGCAAAGCTCGGGCTTGGAGTCCTTTCCCTCCCAGACCCAAGCAATTAATGAGAGATGAAAAAAGGAGAGAAAACCTCACAGGGTTTTGTCTCTCTTCGCAGTTTGTTCTTTTTGTGTTTGTTTGTAGCTAGATTATGTTATCTGGTTGCCCTGGAAGGATAAAAAAGCACACTTGGGGAGGAGAAAGGAAATAATGTTTAATTAATTAATGTGTCCTTGGGCTTTTTCTTTTATATGAAAAGTTTGGAAATAGCACCTCCTATTCACCCAAAAGTGACTGGAACCGCTGCTAGAAGAGAGACCACTGGCCAAGCAAGATTAAGAACGTTTTAATTTAGTATTACCACACTTCATACAGTGGCCCACCTCTTCTCAGATAACGTTTTGGCAGAGTTCTAACAGGCTGTTGACAATCTTTTTCTGCTAAGATTAGTGCTGTACTGACAAGGATCCCATTCCAAAGCAGCACTGTGGCCCTTTACACATTAAAGTCTATGAAAAAGGTTTTAAGAATAACCTCCCTCACAGCTTCACCTGTTTTCCCATCTCCTTTCCACTTTATTTGCTGTTGATGCAAAGCCATTGGATTTTCAACTGCATGTTATCCACCTGCTTTATTTTTAATAGAGATGTACCAAATGCCCCCCACCCCCTCACTATTACAAGGGCCACCCTTCATAGAAAATGTTTATTTTTAGTGTCCTCTTTGGTGAACGAGATCATATAATAATGGGATAAACAGCATGGGGGTTTTTCTGGTGAGTCAATCACTAAGATCAATGAATTGATTTCATTGCTTTGTTAGTATTAACCTATCACTTGTTTTTAGGAAGAAACAAAAGTAGTGTAAAGATTGTGATCACCAGTGTAAAAGAAAAATAAATACCATGGATGAATTTCATTATTTGATTTACGTTGAGAGACTGTGTTAAGCCACTGCGATAGCACAGCTGTAATCATACTGGAATGAATCCAATAAGAGAGGATCATTTATTGCAAGTATCTATCATGGTGCAGCCATTTCCTACTGGTGGCCAAGGCAATGTGCCTCATACTCAATACAATCACTGCAAAATAATTTTACTAGAAAATTGGTCAACAGCAAATGTCGCTATGTTCTATATGGCAGCAAAGTCTGTCTTCCTTTTGCCTTTATTAATATTAAAATAATAACAAAATATAATGAAATAATTATATCTTTAATGCTAACAATAATTAATATGAGAACTAATTGCTACATACAATAATTTTGTCATGCTATTTTCCATAGTAACACAGTATTTTACTATTTAATCCTAAAAATAAGGGTAACTAAAGGTAGAAGCTTCTAGATGATTCAGAAGGTTACAGTTATGCAGTCTTGGCCTGGTTGGCACTGGATGGGAATCAGAAATATCACTGTCAGTCAAGAGTAAGTGTCAAACATTCAGTAAAACCCAGACCACAGAACTCAACAGAATAAAAAAAACTCCTTTCATTCCCATCGCACAGACAAATAGGGGGGGGGCGGGAAAGAAAGAAAGAGGAGTCTGGAGGCCTCAGATGATGGTTCACTGCGTCAGGTGCTCTATAAATACACAGCAAATGAGTCGATGGAGTTTTTAAAAGACAACATATTTACACATGGGAGCCTGGACTCCCCAGTAATGTTAAAGGAATAGACACAGAGCTGCAGATACTGCAAATCAATAAACATGTGCTTGGCAAGGAACTACACCAGACAGTCAAATCAGGACTTTAAGCCAGAGAGGTAAGGTATTCTGGCAAAGAGCATGGTTTTCAGTCAGGGTAAAAAAGTCCCCCGGGCAGATGGAGCTCGTCAGCCCTGTAAGGCCATCCATCTAAGAGAAGGTCACTCTAAACAAACCTACGTCCTGAGACCCTCACTGCCACTGTCCAAGCTTGCTCGGCCC
>NW_016690310.1:1486839-1497111 GCF_001604755.1 Lepidothrix coronata | reverse complement strand
CCGGGAATCGAACCCGGGTCGCAGCGGTGAGAGTCCTGCACCCTAACCACTAGACCACCAGAGGCCCCTTACCCAACCTAAGTCCTTACCAAAGATGACTGTGAGCAAACAATAGGGTTTTCATGCAGTCTGGACTCATGGCTTTCCAGCCCAGAAATGCCCACTTGGTCCTTTGCTCTGGATTTATTACACTCGCCTGAGCTCCTCTCTCTCTGTTGCAGCTGTCTTTAAATTTCCTGCCATGCATCTCTCTCACAACCTAATTTAACCTGAAAAGAGTAATCAAAATAAATAAATATATGTTCTTAACTGGACTAATTCCTTTTACTCAACCATAACCCTCTATTTTAAAAAATTGGTGTTTGTTTCCCTTGATGAACAAGTTTATGAATGAAACTGGTTCTTAAAGAAGTCAAATAACTGGCAAAACTGCCACAAGTGAAATCACAGACTCAAGTGGTTCAAACAGACAGGAGAGCAAGTCTTCCTTCCAGCACTGCAAGCTGCCAGGCAGAGCTTAGCCTCTTCGACTAGCAGCACCCTCTAAGCATCACCTTCAACTATAGGTGTGCAACCTGGACTGGTTTCATGTAAGTACATGAAATAACTTTGACACATCAGCAGTGCCCATCCAACAGCTATTTTTTCATCCTTATTATTGCCATATGTACTGTATTTCAGAATTTTGACATGACAGACACAAAAAAATGCCCTTTTTCTTTTCTGTTACTCCCTCTTAATGCAATGTGAGTTACTGGAAGCAAAATCAGTTAATATTTAATTTGCAAAAGTTACATGCCGAGTACCAAAGGTACAATGGAGAAACAAGAAATACAAAAACAAAGCTTTCCTTCAAGCTCTAAGCATAAGTAATTTAATGAATATTTCAGGCAAATTGTAGAAAAAAGTAAATCTATGACTTGTCAAAAAAACTTCCTGACGTAGATACTATGAACAGTATAGCCAGGCCTGATGGAAGGAATAAGAGAGGCTCAGTGAAGTTTGTCCATTTACATCATTTTATGCTGCAGGTAGGACCATGAAAAGAATCCAGGAGTCTTGGTGCCCTGTACCGTCTTTGGTGCATTAGGCACCTCTTCAAGGTAAACAGAAGCCTTGAATTTCTCTTAAGTACTCACAGCTAATACAAATGTGTACATTACCCAGGTCAGTCAGACAAGCACAGAGGCTCAGTTTCATTTGCCTTCAACTTCCCCCAGATTAAACGATCAGACCCACATCAATCACTGTGTGTAAAAGACATGGAGTAATTGGACTAGAAGGTTGTCAACAGACTGAGGGCTTCTGTTCAGAAAACAGATGTCTTGGCTTTTTCTTGGTCTTGTTTATTCTTCATAAATACCAGAGCAAGACAGCAGAGTCACTATTATCTCGTAACAACGTTCTGTTAATCAGGCATGTCATTTGCTTGTATGGCCCAACCTTCTGCAGATCCCAGACATTCCCCTTCCACAAGAATTAACCACAAAAATACTGCAGCAGAGCTGCTTTATGACCATGGCTAGGATCAATTTGTTTTGTGCTTTCAGACGCTGATCTTGCAACAGCAAACATACAGACACTACAGCAGGTTTTTTCACATAAATAAGAGGTTTTGACCACCATATTTCCTTTTTCAGTGGCAGTTTGTCAAGACCTTTTGCCTAATTCCCAGCTTAGTAAAAAGACAGCATGCAACTAAGGAACAGCACATCCTTCCCAAATGGCTCTGAAAAGCAATCAACAACAGGGTGAAAGCCAGGCTAAAATAATAATTACATCAGGAGGATAGTATTGGTAGGCTAAACTGAGGAAAGAAAATAAAAGAAAAAAAAAAGGAAAGAAGGCAAAACAAAATCAAATGTTAAAAGCAGTAACCACAGAATTTAAGAAATAAAAATGAAGTTACACATTCCAACCTGAACTCACATCATGACATAGAAGACCCAAGGGCTTATGCACCCAGGACCAAGAAGGGGATGAGGCAGGAGGAACCAGACTTCACCATCCAGTAGGAGCCAAAACTGCTGCAGAGTCCTGATGGGAAATGTCCGTGTAAGCCAGAACAATTCCACTGGTATCAAGGAAGACCCAGCACAAGATCTGACCTGAACTGTGCCTGCCCGAAACATCTGCAAATACTGAAGTTCAGATGCAGCTGGAAACACTCTTCTAAAACCCCATTTTCCATGTGTGAGCGTACTTCCAGATGATCTACAAATTACAATATTCCTGCCTAGAAAGCAAACTATTTTTACAGCATCATTTGCTTTAGTGTAACTATAATCTGTAACATCAATTTGATTCTTCCCAAGTGTCTGGATTCAGAAGTTTCATCAGAAACAGCTACTGTGAGCTCCCTCAGCCCTTAGCTGAAGGGAGTAGGTGGCATATGTCCTGTCCCCACTGTCTGAGGTTCAAGTGGCAGGAGCAACAGCTCAGTGAAAACCTTGTTATTCTGCAGTGGGAGCAGGTTCATGACAAAACCTGACATCTATAATCTTAGTGGATGCTTTTAAACTCAAGTGAATCCAGGTAACAGACCAACTTCTCTGTGAATATTCAACTATCTCTAGTAAATATTGACCTGGAGGTTGCCTCCCAGTCTTCATTTGATCACTGCCCTTCTATAACTGCATCCTGACATCCTTGTTGGAAGTTTTGCATTTTCCTTAATTAGAGCATGCTTTTTTCTTTCTGGCAAAATGGTTACAGACTTCAACGAGAGCAGGATTTGGACTAGTTTTTGAAGCTTCTTGCTGCTGTGTTTTGTGAATTTTACACAGTTCTGTCTGTTCAATAGACTCAAAGATGATTCAAAACACAGTCTCAGTATCTGTGCGCAAACATAAAATCCTCTGCCAAACAGTCAAACGCTCCAGATGTGTGGATAGCGAAGAAAAAAAAATCAAAACCAAACCCTATACAACATTTTATACAGGCAGTGGAGATTTCAGTATTTCACCTGGAAATTTTGGCAAAAATGGGATATGATAGAAAAACATTTTTGTTACTGTGCGTGGGTGAGTGCACTCCACATATTATTCTCCTATATAAGGGTATGCTTCAGGTGTCATCTCCAAAAAGAAATGCTAGAGAGACTTGTTAGAAGGGAAGGGGGGGGAGAGGCTTTTTTTCCTCTTTGAGCCTCTGCTTGGTGTCAGCACCGAGACCCACTTAATCTCCTCGCTCAGTGCACTGTTAAGAAGCTTGTGGCCAGCAGAACTTTCATTCCCCCATATCACATGATAACCAGGCTTGCACACAAATAGCACTTACGTCTCAAGTGCATTTGTCTCTCCTGGTTCTTTATGTCCCCATACGACTTTGTTGCAATTCAACATTTACACCACCTACACAGGATGCTGTTTTATTTAGGCTTCATTTTTATTAAATATCAGAAATTATAAAGGATGCCACTGTTCTAATTAGCAAAAGTAACATCAAACAAAAAAATGTAAGTGTAGCTGGACGTCAGAACACAGTTTTCTTTCAGGAGGGTGTCAGACTCCCCGGTGAACAAGTTTAGCCTCGGTTTTGCACATCAGGGTTGGGGGAAAAAGCAATGGCTTGAGGAGCCCTATAGAGGTGCTTTTGCTTCCCTGACTTCTCACACAATATTCTTTCAAATGAATTTAAGGCTTTTCTTGTCCAAATCCCCGCAAAAGTAACCACACTGCAGTTTTTCTACTATTATGCAAATAGATTAATCAGCCAACGCTCCAGTGAGAATTAATTTATATTTGAATCAAATGAGGCCTTAGATTCTTTATAACCCAACCCCCGGGCCAAGGCCTGGGCTAGGTAGCAACCTCATATTATTCATTTGACGAAATGTGAACTGACATAAATACCATGGCTAACTTTCAATCCGATTACCCCGTTACCTCACATCAATGCTCTCCCAGCCATCAGCCTCCAGCGTCCCTCCTTTCACCAGCACAGCCAACAACTGACAACTCCTCCCTGATAAACAAGCACCCACGCTGCCACCTCAGACCCCCACTCTTAACCCATCATTCCTGCTCAATGGCCCTTATTCAACAAGGTACTTTATTTTGTTTGTAGGAATTGGGGGACTAAACAACACAAAAATACTGTTTTGCTGGGGCTGTGATTCAAAGCTGCCCTTTTCAGAGCTGCTGAGCACTTGAGGCACGAACAATAAACATCCAAAAAAATATAGGAGCATCATGTCTGGCCATACATAGATATTTATACACACATGCACACATTTAATTTAATACAGTCACTGACATCTGTTATCTTTCATATTCTCCTTAACCCTTAAAAAAAAAATAAAACAATGTTTGGGGCTACTATGTCCAAAGGTCAATGTAAAGTGAACCCACATTTTACACAGCACCCTTATACTAAACTCATGTTGACAACCACTAAATTCTTTCTATTGCCTTGCACAGGAACTTGTTTTTTAAAAGGCTTTCCCCCCCTCCCTTTAAAACTGTAAGCATTTAAAAAGCTTGGCTAAACAATCCACCAGGTGTGAGAAAAGCCTTTTCTGTGCAAACAGCTCTGTGTCAGGAAACCTACACTTTGTAATTAGATTAGCAAGCAAGGACTGAATAGCTCTGATCAAAACATCCCCCTTCCACATATTGTTTATAGTGCATAACTGATAACTAAGCTTCTCTAGTCATGGTTAAAATCTACTTAAAAACTGGAGTCCTATGCACTATGGAATTTAAATGAAGAGGAAAAGAAAACAAAGTACACATTCTTAAAAAGCTATACATAATTACTTGGCTTTCTTGCTTAAACAAAGCTTGATCTGAAAATATGCCATAAAACCAACCCTATGTTTTAATGGCAGCTCCTCAGGAAATCACCACTTAAAACACATCTAAGCTGGAAAGTTAGAGATGTACTTTTTTACCTTAAAAACTTACTCCATAGAGAAGGGGCTGGGGAAGAGAAAGAAGACAGTCCTCTTGGCCACATGGCCCCAGCACCAGGGGACATCCCAGATCCCTGTCAGGAGAGCTGAAAACTCCTCAGCCCAAAAGGATGACTTGAGTTGCCTGTCTCTGTGGATTTTTCCCATGTGGCCAGGCAACCTGGTTGTGTACTGAATTCGGTTTCCCAATGCAAAGAGCGAATTCGAAAAGTACTGACTTCCTGGAGATGCTAAAAGTGAGGTGAAAAGCAACTGAAGTACGTGAGAGCACATCATCTCTACCTGGTCCTTCAAGGGAAAGATTTACACTCCTCTGGTTATGATAGATGGGAAATAAACCAAGGTACAGTTCCCCCTAAACATTTCATACAACACTTATATATTTTTCTTGGAAATAATGAGATTGTTTCACAGTCCTGTTTCATCTCCCCAGAGGGCATCTACCCAGTTTTGAATTTTGAACTCAGCCAGTCCAGACTGGTGTCAGTCCCTTTTTGTATTGTATGGCCTGAAACCAGGTGAAAATTCTTGTATAAATCAACTCTTCCAAAGAAGGATATCTGATTACTGGATCCTTCTGCTCAGGTCAGTACACTTTATAAATCCCATTATTCATTATTTCAGCCTTCTCAAAACAGTCTTTTAAATATTAGGGCTGGAGAATCAAAACTGAGATCAAAAGACCTTCTCTTTGGCGAAAGGACACTGTGGGAATAGCAGCAGATAACAAGAGGGCATCCTCTGTTTGTCCTCTCACAAACCTGGAGACACTTGCCATACACACAGAGTGGATGAAAAATTTTTCCATGTTGTCGTGCCCACTCCTGCTTCTGCTATAAGCACAGAAGCAGGGAAAACACCCAGACAGGAACTGCCCCAGCACAGAAGTCCAGCCTCATAGCTTGAACTGCAACTCAGGAGAGGGTCTGACCCCAGGCACCAGTTTGGTCCTACACACTGCCCTCTGTTGATTTATTTTTCTGTAGCAAACATTCACCAAAAAGGGAGAATAGACAATTTTTTGGTGTAATATCATTAGGAAAAGTTTGATAAAGGTTGATAGGTGAGGGAAAACCCTTCCATTTAAGACCTAAGCCAGAACTATTTAAAAGACACTAGAGAAATACCCCTTATCCCAGAACATCCATGAATCAAGAGGATGCAAATGTACCTTAAAGCTACATTAACTTCATCTCTCCTGACCTTCCTGGGTCTGATGAGTCACAGTCAGAGTATGGCTCCTCAAAAAGAGACATGTCCTGTGCCACAACAACATTACCTTACCAGATTTCACCAAGTCAAATTTTAAATGTGCTAAATCCCATCTGATGGCCCTAAAGACCTTTTTAGAGACGTGAAATTTGATGCTCTTCAATCCCACATTTTAAGCGAAAAATTAAAAACTGAGAGAAAAAAAAAGTTTAAATTCATTACCAGATGAGAACCAGAAATCTGAATGCAACCACTAAAACATGGATTTTGTTTAGTAGTTCTCATTACTACAGGTGTGACAAGAAACCTGAGTGAAACCGTTTCCTGTTATGAAGATCCCACTCAAACATTCTGGCTGTCTGACTCTAAATTTCAGTTGTCTTTGATATTTCCTCCTGCAGTATCAGAACACTCCTGACAAAGTCCTGAAAAGAGACAAGTACATTCAAATTCTTCTAGGGCTTAACCCCACTGCATTGAAATTACCATGAGTTTTGCCCCTGACTTCAGCCCTAACAGAACAAGCAACATTCTCAGGCCAGAGGCATGGGGAAAAGCTTTTCTACAACTTCCTTTACATGTTCACACTCTCCTTAGTCCCAAAGATTCTGTTTGCTTTCAGAAAGCTGAAGGCATAAATGGGCAACACATTTCATCTGTATCTATCCAATCTCATGACTGCTGCAAAAAAGCAGGGCATTTTTTTTCTGTCTGTCAGACAGAAACACAACTCTCTGAGAAGGGACATACTTTCTACAGGTTGGGAAAGCTCCCAAAAGAAAGGCCTTGGTTATTTCAAGAAAGATTCACGAAGTCAAAGACGTCATCAGCTTTTACTGATAATAAAATGGAAGAGCCCTTCATGTCTGAACATCATGAAACTTCACTTCTTGCAAAGCAAAGCCCAGAAAAAGAGTGGTCCTGTTCTTGTCTCCAAAATGAGTCAAGGGTTTTCTGAAGAGAACAACTCTTTCTCACAAATGGAAATCCAATGGAAAAGCTATTGGCTCTGCAGGGAGCCAGTCATCCTGAATTCGGAGACCTGCACTTGAGAATCCTGAAGAGATGTTCATGATGCCTAAGATTATGAAGCTGTTAATTCCTTGGGCATCATTGCTCCTTGGTTTTCTCTACATGAAGCACCTCACTTGGTAAAAGCAACCCCAAGGGACAATAGAAATACAGCTCCTTTCTTTCATTTCACTTTCCATTTTGCACAAAGTAAAATGGGAGCAGAGCACATGGACCACATGGACCGGTGCTTGCTAACTCATTCCTCAGTAGTTTTATGAAGGCAAACCCTGAGGGACAAAGTTTGTCATTCTTCTTCTGTCAGAGCTCCAGAAATCAAACACACTCCATATCAACATCTACAAGAAGAGATCAGTATTTCTGGAGACCAAGCATTCTATCTTCAGCAAAGAGGCCCACGCATAGAGTCTCATCCTCCATGGATGCAGTACAGTTTGCCAGCAACCTATAGACATGAACATAGCTGTAGTGAGGGCATGGTCTGTAACAGAACCACTTAACTGCAAATCCATTCCCCTAATGGACAATGTCACAAATTACAGGAAGAAATCACTAAATACCCAGGGAATTTGGTGATCAAAAAAACCCAGAACTCACAATTTATTTTTTAAGATATTCCCCCATTTCAATTGCAAGAGCATTACAGTATCCCAGGAAGGAAATTTTGTACTTTTGTTTGCTAAAGAACAGTTACAGAGTATTTGAGTTTCCCTTCCTTCCTTATCACATGGCTTTGAGTCCACCCAAAAGATGTATGGGTTAATCCCTGTCAAAGGACCTTTCAGCACCTTCACAGAGGACTCAGAGAAGAAGTGCTCTCCCCCATGGCTGCTGTTTTCCCCAGTGGAAATACCTGAAGGTATTTTCATCTAGAAGGAGCAAAGTGAACCTCCCAATACATCACCATCTTTCTGGCTATCAGCCAGACTGGAGAAGGCTTTCCATTGAGAAAAGTGTTTCCAAGTACCCGGGCTCTCATCAGCATCTCTCTTCCAAGTCTCCTTCTTAAAACTCCCCGGAGAGATTTAAGCCCAAAGGAAGTGCAGTATCAGTTTGCTGACATGGTAGAAGTCAAGGCATTCAAGCCTGATGGTCTAGCTCTTTTAAGAAAAGGTGTACAAACTAGAGAAGGTCCTGGTTTTATTCCACAGGGTAGTTAAATGCTAGTTCTGTTCTTCCTCTTTGAGATGGAGGTCCCTACATGATGCTCCAGCAGGAAGAGGGATGGAGAGCAACCTTTAAAACACTAAAGCCACTCTTGTGGAAGGCATCAAGGAAGTGTGTGAGCTCAAGGACCCTCAGTTCAAGGTGATAGCAATCTCTCAGTTTTGCTGACATCCACCCCAGAACACATTCGTCCTCCTGTTGAATTGCACTGAGAGTCCTGTTCTCCAAAAGAAGTTGTCCTTCCTGTCATAATCTGGAGAATGAGGAACAGAACTTGGTCTTAATGAGTGAAAAAGTAATGGGATCCTCAAGTCCCAGCACTTAAAATTGCCTACTGCCTAGAGATTGCAGTGAATCAGTGAGCAATCAGCCCCTGTCATAAGAAAAGGATCACAATTTTAATTTGCAATGAGGAGATACTAGTACTGTTAAGACCTGATTTGAAAGACAAAAGGATTTTTAATTCTTCTGACCTACTTGAGCAACATGAAACAAACATATTTTTGAGAACATAAATGGGAAAGGGTCATGTTCTCTCATCCTCCGCATTTCATCTGCACAGTCTTAACTTGGAAACTCCTGGGGCAGAGACCACAACTGAAACAAGCAGCATCTGAAAATCCAAACAGCCACTGCCCAATTCCCAGCAAGTTTCCACTGTTTCAAATAATCATGAAATTAAGGCAACAAATAAGCCACTATATTGTGTTTCACAAATCCTAGCTATCCAAATATGCCAATCTTAGCCCATGAAAGCAGTTGCTTTTAGGGATGTTTGTTTATTAGACAGACCAGTGGAGAAGAAAGAAGAGGGGTTATTCCACCCCAGACTATTTTTTTAAAACAAAGGTAGAGGTTGGGAAAAGGATAAAAGGACGAAATGGACAAAAATAATCAAATTTGGAAGAAAGGATGCAAATTAAACAGGCTTGGAAAGAGTTAGTAAAGCGCAAGCAAGACACAGAGACTAAACTAAAGTTAATTACTTTTGACATGATCAGATCATCTGGTTGCATTTCAGGCTGCTTGCACTCTGGGCTGGCCAGCATGAATGGCGAGGGAAAAGAAAGTAACTCTCCCCTCTAGGTCCCTTTGCCAAGTCTGGGCTGCGCGCTCTGTCCAAGATCCCTCTTTCTTTGCGCAGAGAGAGAGAGGAGGAGAGGAGAGAGAAACACAGTTAACCACCTGTCAGGGCTGAGGACACAATAAGGCAGCCCCCAAAAGAGCTTTTCATGCATGCGTAATATATTTGTTCAGCTATTCACTTAATGAAGCTGATAAATGTGATGCGAAACAATAGTCAAGTTAATCTATTTAGTAAAATGTTTTGAGACTCTCAGGCGATGTTAAGGAGGGTAGTGTGCTCGGGGACATTTTCATTTCAATACGCTCATCTCTCCCCTCTTAGGGGGGTTTCAAGCAACCTATGTGAATATAATTTCTTATAAATGTGTCTTTAATGGGTTTAATTCACCCTTGCCAGCTGTTTTTTTAGCTATTTTGTAAGAGCAAAACAAACGTGCCAGGCTTGGAAAGCTAGTTAAAATTAGTTTCGGTCACTGGGGCCAAGCTATATTTCCTGCAAACCATCTGCTTGATTGGCACAATAGAAGGATTTTCAAGAAAGGGGGGGATCTAGAAGAGCTTTGAACGAACCAGCAGTTACTGTTCCTTGTGCTTGAATTCTAAAGGTGAAGACTTAGGTGTCTTAATACAGCCTCGCCCCCGCAGCCTCCATTCAAGCTGCCGGCATGGCCGTTGAGCATCTTTAGGGACCTGGGACACACTAGGGACGGAGCATCCTTCCCTCCTCCGGCCGCCCCCTCACCGGCAGAAAAAAAATAAAGATGTTAAAAAAAAAATGAAAGAAAGAAAGAAAGAAAGAAAGAAAGAAAGAAAGAAAGAAAGAAAGAAAGAAAGAAAGAAAGAAAGAAAGAAAGAAAGAA
>NW_016690310.1:1297761-1486089 GCF_001604755.1 Lepidothrix coronata | reverse complement strand
CGCAGCTTCAACCCTCAGCTCCCCCTCCTCACCCCCCACCCGCCGGCGATTTCGGGTTTGGGCTCTTTTTCCTTTTTTTTTTTTTTTTTTTTTTTTCACGTGACAAAGAAAGTGAGTGACTTTTAAGAAATAAATTTGAAGATAACGACATTAAAATGAATGGCAGGAAGCACAAAACTGCCTGAGCATAGGTCAAACGGCATTAGTCACAGGTTTTATCCTGAGACATTAGAATTCCCTTTCTCTTAAATGATCGCTGCCTTTGAAAAGAAACTTCCAAAGGAGATCACTTAAAATAAGATCCTTTCGTCTGATTTCTTGGTTTCTTATGGTCTATCTTCCCTTTCAATAGATGTCTAGTCCCTTTTGCCGTGGTGCTTAAGGAATTCTTTATGAGTGTGCTCAGACGCATCACAAGGAACCGGGTCCACGCGTGCCCCAGCATGCGCTTGACCCAACCTTCCAGAAAATGTCAGCCCCTCTTTTTTAAAACCAGAGAAATTAGCAGCAGTTGGTCTATAGTGAGGCAAAATGCCCCCGATGTATAAGTAAAGAAAGGAGTAAATCATCTCAAAGGAAACGTATAATGACTGTAAAAAACTAAGTGTTCTCGGAACAGCCCGGGCGGAGCTCACTTGGGAAACGCCGGGATCGCGGGGCGGCTGCGAGAGGGACAGGGAGCAGGGGATGGAGATGGGACCAAGGGCTAGCGGGGACCCAGGTAATTATTTTATTGGGAAAGCCTCGTTTGCTTTTTCCTTTCGCTACAGTCCCGCTCGCTCGCTAAATAACACCTCGAGAGCGGCGCTGGGAATGACCGGGTTTGGGATGAGGCCGGAGCGCTGTGGGTGGGGGCGAGAGGAGCGCTGAGCCCCCAGCAGGCCGGGGCAGCCCCCGCTTCCCCCCCCCTACACCGCGGGGTCTGGACGGGGCGGGGGGCAGGTGGCGGGGGCCCGTCTGCACCCCTGAGCCCTCTGAGTCTGCCCACGCCTTCCTTCCCTTTTTTCTTTACCTGCTAAGCATCAAGATTAACAAAACTGGGGGGGGGGGGGAAACTCCGGCGAGGTTTTATTTCAAAGTGATGCTTTCAAACAGCGGACCTTCCAAGTCAGCCTTCTGCAGGTGCTCGTCTGCTGGAGGCCGGCGTACAGCACCGGGAAAACTTGTCAGGATCATACGATTTCGAGGGCTGATTCCGTCCTCTCTAATAAATAACTTTTTTATTTGAATCAAGGGAGAGGTTTAACAGACTTTCTTTCTTCCCTAATGTGATATAAATCGCAGATGCACTTTTATTGAATGGTTAAAGCATCGACATGGAGATAATCAACACAAAACGTCCGGACAAAAACCATCGAGAGAAATAAAGCTGGTTAATAAGATTTTTGAGAAAGCTTTGTGTTAAAAAGTAAAAAGGGAAAACAGCTGAAGGTGACAGTTAGTTCATGGTTAATAGGATAAAGGCTGCATGGTTGAGCTGCACACTTCTACTTGCAAAGGTTCAGACACACCAAAGGACTGAATAGGATGCTTTTAAAACATAGGACATTTAACACATCTGTTATAATCTTTAACAGAGAAATCAGGTAAAACCGTTCTCAAAAGTTGCTTTCGTCATCCACCTCCAAAGGAAACTAACCTTACTTGCGCCTATATCCATATTTGCCACCACAAACAAAACCTCTCTGCCAGAAAAATCAAGATTTGCTACTTTTCCCTTATGTCATTTGTCCCTCGCACCAAAGTTAGGGTACTCCGGGCTCTGCTGCACTGACCTAACACACCTTCCGAAACCCTGCACACACCCGCAGATAAAAACCGAGATCAGGTGAATTTGGCTGCTTCCGAGACGTCGACACCGACAAAACCGAGAGCAGCTCAGGCAACTTCAGCCAAAGGGATCCAAATGCTACAATGTCTATTTTTAATGTAGATAAGCAACAAACTGAGAACCCGAGGGGGGTGCTCTGGTCCCACAAAGCTGTTCACATCTCTCCTGTGTGCAGTACTCAGATTTTGTGGGAGCAGAGTTCTTATCGGCCACATCAAGACTCACATTTCGAGCCAGTCTGGGCAAGCCCCTCGCCTGAGCACACGCACGCAAGACTTTTACGAAGCTCAGATCTTGCAAGGAGAGGCTGACACCTCAAATATACTTTATTCCGGACCTTTGACTCGCGGATAGATAAATAACCCCAACTACATACACAGATTTTGGCGCATTCTAATAGCAGGGGCAGAATATGCTCAAACTGTAGTGGGATCTGCTCTCCCAGTATTTTTCCCCTTCAACAGAGCTTAGTTCCACTTTTTCTAATTTGTATTTTCAAATTCACAAAACCCGTGCTTTTCTAAGAGCCCAGAGATAAGTTTATATGAATATTTATTGATTTATTTCCTAAACTCAGCAGGGGAGCGGCAAATAAATTTAGTGCTTTCTTTAAATAATTCCCTTTCTACGAGGCAAGATGTCATTCGAAACTTTTAAATAGGCATTTAATTAGCCTGTGTGTGTTGCCTCTGAACAAAACCCTGCTGGGAGCCTTTGGAGCGCTGTATTCCAAAGAGGCGGTCAATATGCAAAATTGATGACTACACTTTCTTTGTGGCGGGGCCATTGTGCCCCGGTTGCTTATGAAGTCTAATCCAATCATAAATTGCGGCCCCGGACCAATGGAGAAGCCGGGAGCTCGCCCTGAATGAAGCTCAAGTGGAGAACTTTGTTGAACCCCATTGTTGGGGCTGTCACTTTTGAAAGAGCCTCAGCGGGGCTGACCACTATAAAACCCATGGTCCAGGAGGAAGGGGCAGAGAGAACCCCGCCAGACTCGCTGGCTGGATCTTTACCAACCCAGGTTTGCAAAGCAGAAAACAAAAGCAAACAAACAAACAAACAGGCGAGCGGCCCCAGCCCGGCTCCGCGGACGGCCCCTGCGATGATGTTCCCCAGCCTCATCGCCCCTCCAGCCGTCTACCCCAGCCTCCTTCGGCCGACCCCCACCCTCACCTTGCCTCAGTCTCTGCAGTCAGCTTTTTCCAGCCATTCCAGCTTCCTGGTGGAAGATTTGATCCGGATCAGCAGGCCCACCAGTTACCTGCCCAGGACTGCCCCCCCGTCCAGCATGTCCCCCCCGACCTCGGCGGCCAGGACGGACTCGGGGACGCCGGATCTCCCCAGCTCCACCACCGCCGGCTCCAGGAGGATCTGTTCGCCGCAGACTTCCAGCAGCGACTCCACTTTCCTGAAGTTTGGAGTCAACGCCATTCTCTCCTCCGCCCCCCGAGCCGGTAAGCGGGGGGACACCCCGATCTCAGCCGCAGGTCGGCGGCTCCGGGGACGCACTGCCTCCAGGAGGTGTTGACGGGGATGGGGGGAGAAGAGGGAGCTTTAGGAAAGGGAAGGAGGACCTAGTCCCGAAGTGCAGAGCCCTCCGTGTTGCACGGCCGAGGGGCAGCGCTGGCGGGCGGCTGGTCCCTCTCCGCAGCAGGACGGACGAGAGGCGCAGGGGGAGGGGGGTATCCCAGAGACGAGAGGTCCCACAGCCGTGTCTCCTGGCTGGCCCTGCCCTCATGGGTGCCGCGTTGCTGGCAAAGCCAGCAAAAGTGCCATTTTTCCTTGACTGTTCCGAGCTCAGTCTGGCTCTTTTTTGTTTTTGAAAAGTATCACTGCGTTGGTTCCCAGACCAAGGGACAGACCCAGCCGTGCCGTCGGTCGAGTAACCCTCATGGTGGTAACCCCACGCTTAATTTAATTTTATTTATTTACTAGAAACCTCCCCTGCGTTGCTTCAGAGCGTCCCGCCAAAGACTTTCTCTTTTCCGTACTTTGAAGGATCCTTCCAGCCCTTTATCAGATCTTCCTATTTCCCAGGTAGGTGTTTTAAAAGTCCCCCTCTCTCCAGGCGCAGCCCGGTGATATTTCTCCGTCCCCCCCGCTCGCCCCGTCGGGGTTATGCTCCAGTTCAGAGGTTGGAGGGAGTACAACATTCAAGCATCAGTCGCGCCAATTTGCTGCCCGATTTAGCACAGGCAGTGCCTGCCTGACATTCCCTGCCCGCTCCCCCCCTGATCCGCAAATTAGCCGGGATTGTCACGGTCCTGAGGCGAGGCGGGTCCCTTCTCTCCCTCCCTCCCTCCCTCCTCCCTCCCTCCCTCCCAGCGCTGAGGCGCGGGACCGCTCCGCAGATTTCAGCACCACGAGGAGCGGTCAGCGCCCGCCGCCCGCGCTCCGCGCTCGCGCAGGGAGGGAGGGAAAGAGAGAGGAAGGGAAAGAGGGAGGGAGGGAGGCGGCCCGGTCCCCGCCGCCCTGTGTGTCCCCCAAACTTTCCTCCCCCGCCGAGTTGCAGGAGGATCCGTCGCACTGCGAGAACGGCGTGACTGCTTTCACCCTCCTCCACCTCCACCGCGCACTCACCCTCCCCTCCATCACCTCCACCCCGTACTAACGCTTCCCTCCTTCGCCTTCCCTGTCAGACCATCAAACAACATGGTGCAGGCGACAAAGCAGGCTACGGGGGTATGATTCTTACAGCACTGAAGTGTTGTGATACTGGGAGAACAATTAAAAAAGACACCCCGAAATCTAATTACACAAACAAGCTATTAATTTAAAAAGAAAACAGGGAAAGGGAGAGAGGAAAAAAAACTAACCCAAGCTCTTCCATTCATCCTCCGGATAATGGAATTTGCTTCCTTTCTCCAGCATGTGAATAGCCTAACAAAAACAACTTGAGCTTTATAAATAGCTTTTCATGTCCATTTAATGAAAATGATTTGGGGAAAGAGACGATTGTGCCATCAGTATTCTCCCGAGGAGCCTGGCATGCCGTTGTGTTTAGTTTGAAAGTGTAAATCTCTTTTGTTCCAATAATATATGGCGTTAGCTGCTTGTCCTCAGTCTTTTTCTGTTAGTTCATTACTACACAATTACCATTCACGCTTCATTAGCATCTCTGTCTCTCTTGGGGAGGTTCCCCCCCCTCTTTTTTTTTTTAAGGCGAAACTCTGCCCTTTTTTATCATACTAATGCCATTGGGAACCAGGCAGTGTGCTAATTAGCTGTTACTTTTCATGTCTTCGAATTGAATTCTCCAACTTTGGAGGAGGGGGAGAGAAGAGATTATTTTAAAAAGATGAATACTGATTGATCAAAACTGCATCTGAAGAGGAGCGGTTTTGTTTGGAATCAGAAAAGTCCTCATTTTCATTTCGAGCATAATAAAGCATCTGAAATGATAAAAGCATCTGAAAAAAAATCAAATGCTTCTGAGCGGGAGGGAAAGCTTTTTTATTATACCTCTATCTTAGCTGGTACGCCTTGCTTTGCCTTTTCAGGCCAGAGACCTTTGAATCTCCCAACAAAAACGGCCACTATTGATCCATTTTACACATTTGAGTTGATAGATCTAATCCCGGCGATTGCTGCCTGAAAGGCAGACGCTTAGTTAAGCCTAAAGCTTCTTTTCATGTCCCAGGTTGATGAGTGCCCACCCGAAGGGCAGGAAGGGGTGGTGGGGCCAGTCCCGCTCTGCTCAGTACTGTGTGTCCCCCCACAGCTGCCTCTGCCGTGGTCCCCATCCCTGGCACCTTCTCCTGGCCGCTGGCTGCCCGCGGGAAGCCCCGCCGTGGGATGCTGCGCCGCGCTGTCTTCTCCGACGTGCAGCGCAAAGCGCTGGAGAAGATGTTCCAGAAGCAGAAATACATCAGCAAACCTGACAGGAAGAAGTTGGCAGCCAAGCTGGGCCTCAAGGACTCACAGGTTAGAGGGGCATCAGGTGGGGAGGGCAGAGGGTGTGTGGGGAGCAAGGACCTCCGCTCCTGGGGGCAGCTGGAGAGAAAGGGAAGAGAAGGGGATGGGAGCAGTGAGAACACTCAAAGCAAGTTTGAGCATCCACAGAGGCAAAAATGGCACAATTCCCAGCTGGGTGAGTAAAACCATAGCCTTCTTACCCTCTCTTAGGGTCTCCCAAAGATCAGATTCTGTGGTTCCTGTTAACTTTGGCATGGGCATGTGCAGGATTTCAAAAGTGCAAGCCAAACACTTTTCTGGTCCCTGTTTTACTGAACCACTTAAATTCTTTGCTGCTTTGATCCCTAGGTGAAGATCTGGTTCCAGAACAGGAGGATGAAATGGAGGAACTCCAAAGAGAGAGAGCTCCTCTCTTCAGGTGGCTGCAGAGAACAGACCCTACCTACCAAGTTCAACCCTCACCCAGACCTCAGTGACGTAGGCAAGAAATGTTCAGGAGAGGAGGAAGAGGAGGAAGAAGTTCCCCCCGTGTGCCCACCCAGCCCCCGGCATCCCTTAACCTACCACCAGTCCCCAGAACATCTACACCTGAGGGACAGTCTGGACTCCCAGATGTCTCCTTCACCATCCCATTCTAGCAGCCCCAGCAAACCTTCAGACTTCTCAGACTCAGAGGAAGAGGATGATGAAGGGGAAGAGGAGGAGATAACTGTCTCTTAGATCACTTGCCTGCCCCTACCATCACACAGGGACACTGCAAAGCTGTAAATAAAACAGAGTGCTATAAATTGAAGAGGTGATGTCCCACCCCAATGTCCACATGTTTCTTCAGTGCAGGTTCTTTGTCACATAGTTGCAAGCCTTCCTACTCACTGGTATTCCTTATTCGTTGCCCCATGTGGAGGTTTTCATAGTCATAGTATCTGCCAACCTTTTCATAACTCTCTCTGCTTAACAATCAATATTTGCTCAATTAGCTTACCTTCTCCCAAAACACAGGCAACAGGCAGCTCCTGGCTTTACAGCAGGGAAGAAAGGATAGCCTGTTGGAAGGAAAACTTTTTTCCCTCTGATAAGGAATATCAAAAAATACAGTATAGATGCTGTGGCCATTTTTGCTACTTTTCAAGTGCATTTCCAGCTACTATTAAGATATCAAAACCCTTAAGACTGGTCTGATCTAGCAACCCTTTCCTCCAAAAGTAAATAACATTGAGGGACACAGACCAAATGCTGCCTCCCTCCTCATACCAAATAGCACCATTCTTGTGCATCAGATCTGTTGAAATCTCTGGAACGACTTCTAAGGTATAACATAAATGTGCCTTGTGTAACAGAGATCTTATATATTTATGTTTTTCATTTTAATTTATGCCTCAATATTGCATTCAAGGCACTGTGTAACCCACCTTTTTGCCCACAGGCTTGTGATCATTTTCTACTTTGCTTCTTCTATTCATGGTGTGGACAGAGGAAAGTGGATACACCTCTTTGATTTTTGACTGAACTTTGCTGTCTTTGCACAGCTTATATGAACTGTACACTATTTTGTACACTTACTCTGTATGGATGTTTTATACCAAGGTTATTGGGAATGAATATAACAATGGCTCAGCAATGCTTCTCTCCCTTTTTTTTTTAATTAAATGACAGCTAAACTACAGATGAATGTAGCTGTTTAACTGTGTAACTTATAAAGAAACACTTTTATTTTGTATTTTACCATGTACAGACTTTAAATATGTATATATATATTAAAGTGGATGATTGTCAAATAAAAGAAATGTAGATTTCCAAATTTGATCATTCAGTAATACTTGGTTCTGGTTAACAAGTTGTTGTAGCTTCTGTCTGAGAAAGAAAACTACTTTTTATCGACATATGGTGATTCAATAAGAATTTATCAGTTTCAAATTAAGTAACTTTACAAGAATATCTACCTGCCTTTTAACTAGGGAGCAACTAAACCAGAGGATTGAAGATTTTCTGCAGTTAAAATGCAGTTGCATTTAAAAGCAACTTAATTTGTGCTCTCCTCTAAATGTCTTCTGACTCTTCTCCATCCGAGCCCTGGTGGGTCAGGGTGTGGACACTTACTGACATATCACTGACTAAGATACTACAGTTTGTAGACTGGGAGCATGTAATTAGACTATTCCTAGAGGGTAGACACAGTGAAAGAGGTTCACTAAGGACAACTCTAGCCTTAAGACCAGTCAAGGATCACTACTACAACACAAGGCAAATCCATAACTACCTACCTGCTTATTTCTGTTAGATACTAATGCACACTACAGAAATGTCAGTGTTTTCTGCCTTGCATACAGATAGCAGAGTTCTTCTGAAACAGATTTCATTACAAAACTAGTATATTTTCTGCTCCATAGTCTCTAATGCCCACTATTCACAAACACCAAAACAAAGGAAACAAATGCAGCAGATTGTCACCTAGGACACAACTGTTCCTGTATGCTCCACTTCACTGTCACAGACCCAAGGGAAGCTGTGAAAGGAAGAAGAGAATAATTCCAGTTGGAAGGGACCTACAAAAATCATCTAGTCCAATTGTCTGATCACTTCAGGGCTGGCCAAGAATTAAAGTATGTTATTGAAGGGCATTGTCCAAAACTCTCCTAAACACTGCCAGGCACAAGGTTCAACCTACCCCTGCTAGAAGTACTGTTCCAGGTCTTTAACTACTTTCCAATTAGGTAATTGGACACACCTAAGCTGGGACACATTGTGACATTCATAATTTTCTACCTCTCTGACACCTTAAAGCCATTAGCAATTGCTAACATACACCTGATATAGGGCAAGTAGAATGGGAAAGAAAATGGAAAAGGCACAGACAGTATTTATCCCACATAACACAGTGAAACAGCAAAAGGGTTTGTTGGGTTTGGTTTTGTTGTGTTGTTGTTCTGTAAAAAAAATATTTTCCTAAGCATACCTAAAACTTTACACAAATGTGCATTAAACTGGTGCAATCTCAACCATAGTCAAATTAAAGAGCTGTTACATGCATTACTATGGTGTATAAACTGGAAGATGTGTTGTTATCTGTCTGTTGGCTCTTTAAGTGATAAACACTCAATGGCAACAATTTATAACTTACAATTAACTAGTCTAGTGTCATGGATTAACCCCAGCCAGCAGCCACTTGCTCACTCCCCCACCAGTGGGATCAGGGAGAGAATCAGAAAGGTAAAAGCTGGAAAACTCTTGGATTGAGATTAAGAGTGTAACAGGGAAAGCAAAAGCCATGCACACAAGCAAAGCAAAACAAGGAATTAACTCATGCTTCCCATGGGCAGGCAGGTGTTCAGCCATCTCCAGAAGAGCAGGGACCCATCACAGCAACAGTTCCTTGGGAAGACAAGCACCATCACTTCCTCCTTCTTCTCCAAACTTTATATACTGAGCATGATGTCACATGGTCTGGAATATCCCTTTGGTCAGTTGGGGTCACCTGTGCTGGCTGTGTCTCCTCCTAACCTCCCATGCACCCTCTGCCCACCAAGGCAGTATAAAAAGCAAAGGCCTTGGCTCTGTGCAAGCCCTGTTCAGCAGTGAAAAAACCCCATCTCTACATGATCAACTCTGTGTTCAGCACAAATCCAAAACACAGCCCCACACCAGTCACTGTGAAGAAAATTAACTCTACCCCAGCCAAACCCTGCACATCCAGCTAGCATAAGACTATAGTTAAGTAACTTATAAAGACAGATCTAATTCAAAACATATTTTGTTCTGTAATCCAGTGGCTACTCCAGAGACCATAGGTACCATTACACATACTAAAACACTCAAAAAAGGAACACGTTCAAAAGAAAACAGGTATTGCTTATACATAACCTCTCCTGATTCATTGTTCAACAGAAAACTGCTAATCTTCTTATAGTCTCCACTCTTTACAGCTTGTCTGTTCTAGGAACATTATCAAAAATAACTACTTAAGACTTCTTTCACCATGAGGGCTATTACATCTTATGCTGTGAGACAAATAGCCTTACTAAAGGAAAAATAACATGGAATTGTCATTTAACATTTACCCAAAATGCTACATTTATTAATCTTGCTCTTTTTTCTTTTCCCCTTTCAAGGGCCTTTTTTTTTTTAATGGCAAAAAGAACGTTGTGTGACTACTAAGGACAACCATTTGAGATTCAGGAATACCTTGCTATGAAATTAAAGAGCTAGTTTTTTTATTTACCAACAGCTGCCACACTGCATCTGTGGCTGCAGGAAGGGGGTTTCCTTCTCCAAGGCTTCCCTTTTATACTCTGGATGAGGAATCCACAGCTGCCATGGGATGGCTCATGGGGCACAGCTGTACCAAGGGAAGTAATACAGAAGTAGCCACCCTTTCTGAGGTCTTATGTCAACAGCATAAACTTATTCTCTTACCTCAAATACGGAGAGATTCTAGTCACAGTAGGAGGATCTAATGGCAACTGGGTTTGTCCTGGTGTGCATGATACCAGTTCAGCTTGGGTGTATTTCTGAGAGAAAAATGCTTCACAATTTGCTGCTAAGATACAGAGTGCTGTTACGTGAAACTAGCTCAGCTCTCTTTCTATATTTTCAATGCATCTCTCTGTGTGCTTTGGGAAAGGAGGAAAGGTGATAAGAAGCCTTTCCTGCCTTCATGGAGATGGAAAGATTTCTGTAATGAGTAGCAGTATCCACAGTTTTGGAAACTCTGGTAATCCTGTATGTAAATACACTTCTATAACAACTGCTGCTTTATGATATTAAAGTGTCCTTTTGAAAGACTCAGCAGCCCAGAGGGGTCTTGTATGTCTTTTCTTCCTTCTCAGAGCCAGGAGGGAAATCTCTGAGACTTGGGAATGGGTAAGGCAGAGAGGGGGATTTAACTTTGTTGACTGTGAGCTCAGGGCAGTAAATTCTCAATTATTTTATCCCCTAAGAAACCAGCTGGTTCAACATCTGTGCCTGCTGTAACTCTGATATCCCCCAGCACGGGAGAATGGCTTTTGGACAAGGGAAGAAAAGAAAATAAATCACTTTCTCGGGGAGTCTGTGCTTTTGCTACCTGCAGAGCTGTACCATGACAGCCCCAATGAGTGCCCCTCTGGTCCCCCTCCCTGGTCCAGTGGTTTCTCAAGCAGTGCCCTGCACAAGTGGAAGAAGAGTGTGAAGCTGAAAACTGTGGAATAAGATTGCCAGAAATACTGTTGTGAACGAGGTTCAGTGACTCACACAGATCTGAGCTTATGTGGTTGTTCTTTCCCCACTGCGCTTGGGCTTTGTGTCCTAACACCTGTTTTGCACTGGGTGGTGCTGGTTCATTACGATCCCAGTAAAGAGATATTAAATGCTATTTATTAGAGCTAACACTGTAAGCTGAGAGCAGCAGAGACAATCTTATGTCCCTTTAGATGCTGGGAACCCCGAGTGGTGTAGCATTGAAGGGGCCCCTATCCGCACACAGCATACTGATCACATCCCATCCACAGGTGTGGTCATTCAAGCTGTCTTAGGAGGGTTTTTCTTCTTACAGCAAAAGAACTCTATTAACCATTTCTGCTGTCAAACAGAAAGGATGTACTCATGAGAACTTCTTGCTGCATGGTTAGATAAAGCCATGGACACATGGGTGGCTCAACCCCTTGGCACCCAGCAGGGGCTGCATGCAGGCTCCTCTGTCGGAGTGGGCTGAGTCTATCCCCCGGACAAGGGATTTGTGCATCACAACACAGGTCTGAAGGCCAACCTGTGCCCGTGGTAGAGGGCAGAACAGCACAGCACAGTCCTGGGCATACTCAGGTTAACTGTTATGTGGATCACCAGCTCCTTGATGTACAATGGTCTTTCAGTCAGGACTACTACAAGATATCAGTGGAAGCACATCTTCCCATCTGCCTGTGGATCCCATCTTACGTAAGGTCCTTCAGACCTCCTAATTGCACAGCCCCACATGGGTGAACTTCATAGAGGAGCAGGAGGAATTACTCATGCTTAGCCAAAGCATGGTGTCCATCCCATGTAACAGGCTCAGCCTCCCTGAGTCTCCAGCTGTGGAGCAAATCAGAAATATCCATGTGTCTGAGCAACCTGCTCTTACTGAAGACTCCCAGTTGCAAGGGGGGTTTGCACTAGATGACCTCCAAGGGTCTTTTCCAACCAAACCATTCTATGATTGAGGAAGGAGAAAGGAACATGGATTTCTTTGTGTGGTTAAGCCAATGGAGATGACAAAGGGGAAGTATTTGCCAACAGTCAATCCCACTGCCGGGGCAAAGACAAAAGTTGTCCTCAGCTGCCGTGCCCTGCTCAAACCCGCAAGAGCTGTCTCTGGTCCATGGACAGCTGCTCCTTTCCCACCAAAATGCCACAAATGTGTGCTATGAAAAGCAACCTCACATGGGTCCTCCCCGTGCCAAGTGCGGGCTGTGAACTGTGGAGCAGAGAGAACCAGATCAAATGTCCCCAGTAAAAGTCAGAAAGCAGAGTAGGTGCTTCCACATCATAAGCCCTCGGTTATCACATCTACCATAGAGCTCGATGTCGGAATCCTGTGCATCAGTAAAGTGGTAACATGGATAGAAAGTGTGGAATAGAGGATGGGATTTCCTCTCTGGTTCTTGGGGCAACTACTCCAAGGTATCAGTGGAAAAGGCCAGTGGAATGCGAAGGGTGTAAATACACTGGTTGCAGACTCAGCTTATAAAATTACTTCAGAGATATTAAGAATTTTGGTGCAAGTCCAGTATGGATCCAAACATTATTCAAGATCAGGGTTGGAGCATCCAGGATCAATTCTAAAACATGCAATTCTGTGAATCAGAAGAAGTTTACAGAATACAAAAAAATGTGCTTGAGCATGTCCAAAGCAATTCTACCTCTGAGACTGCTGTGGAGGACAGACAAAGCCCACATTACACATCAGCTCTGAGTTACAGTCTGCACTGCTGTGTTATACTCTAAAAAGAGTATTTTTAGATTAAAATAACTTGAATGCAGATCATCAGATTTCAGCAGAACTTCTTCGCTTTCAGAACTTTTTCTTCAAAGTTTTTTGTAGGTGAATCCGTCCTACAAACTTTTATGTTCAAATGAGGGAGTAGTGGACAGGATAATTACACAAAACTGTCAAAAAAGCAGAAATATGAAGAGAATAAGTCTCCAGGGGAAGAGAGATAATTCTGCTACTGTTCAGAATTTTCCCTTTAAAGTACAGAGGTGTTTGGGTTTATCCTTTCTGAAGAGAGAGCACTTTTACTTCTTTTTTTTTAGTTAGAGTAATTATTTGAAATAAAGGATAATAGTTCCCTTAGTTTCCTACATGTTACTGACCACTGTGTACTTATTACTGTATAATCATAATGTCTCTATCAAATGGGTGAAGAGGAAATTGTAATACTGTGTGGAATGTGTAGGTTGTCCAGAGAGGTGATAGATGCCCCTGGAAACACGGATAGACCAGTCTTGTCTTGAGCAGATCTTGACGGATCCTGTGTGCAAACATCAGCTATGGGAGAGAATCTATCAGTGCCATCCCTCTGCTAAATCTCCTCTGGGATGTGGGTAAGAGCTGTTGGCATCTTCTCACAAGCACTTACAAGAAGCCAACAAAACCAAGGAGCGAAACCCACAATCTCCAAATGAAAAATCAGAAAGTGGTGATTAAGAAGGAATAAAAAGTTCCGGGAAGCCACAAATCTGAATAAATAAGCATCAATTTTATTGAATCATGAATAATTTAAGACTGGTACAATCATCAGCTTTATTCTCCATGACACAGGGTGGGGAAGGGGGAGAAATGGGGAGAGTGAGAAAGGGAAGGCATGATCTCAAACAGACCATTCACAAATTCCAATCCTAAATGAGAACTGAAAATTAAATAGGGAGAGGAGCAAATGGAAAACATCATAAACGTACACAAAATACTCAATTCCTAGTTTTTCTCTTTAAAAATGGCTAGAAAAAATTCATCAAAATGCAGCACTTTTAATCAAATATTTACATTTCTATGTTACAATGAAAAAATGTACATCTTATAGAACATATTTAATAAACTGTTCCACTGGAAACGACTAGATCAAAACAGCAACCTTGCATTTAATATCAACAAAGATTTTTTTTTGCTTTGTTTTTGTATATTTTTTTCTTGAAAGAAAATTGCCACATTTAGACAAGATTTCATACACATAATATCGAAGTTAAGCATCAACAATGAAATATCAGTTTGCTTCTTCCAAAATGTACAAAAAGGCTAACCAACCCCCTCGCTCCCCTTCCCCAAATAAATGACATCTCATCTATGGCCTGTATAATTCTTGGCAGTTCTGAAGGAAAGAAAATGGTTTATTCTTTCAATTTATAACTCAACACGAATGTTGCATAGAATCTTGCATTTCTTGTTGATTTTTTTTAAACAAGCCAACTCTGTAAGGAAAAAAAGGCAAAAAAAAAAAGGAGGTGTTTTGAAAAAGCCTTACATGAGAAGAAAGTCACTTAAAGAAAGACTAAATCTATGAAAAGTCTTGATAAAAACTAAGACGTGTGCACAACAGGTAACCCTGCTTCCCGAAATTTCAGAAAAGACACGGAATATTGTGATGCTCAGAATGACTAGCCTATTCAAAATTGCCTCTCTCACTTTAAGCCAAGCTAGTGTCAACAAAAAAGAAAGGATAATAGAAATTTCTTCCTGAGCTTGAGCACAGGATTAAAAATGAGAAAAAAAATATCCCGTTCCCCACAAATAAAACACTATTTTAAACATGTCTTATAGCACTCAGTTAAAGGTTAACCGAGACATTTTCTAGGATATCAAGCCCATTTAAAGCCCTAGCCCTGCAACTGGATTTTTTTTTTTTTTTACAGGCACATGCTCTATCTGCATGGATTCAGTTGGCGGATTAGGTACCAAAATTCACAGTAGTAGCAGGTAAAGTCAGTGCTGGGAAGCAGAATTGTCAAGACTACTGGAAAAATGAACTTCTTTCAAACTCATCATCAGCACGCTACGGATTTGATTCGATACAGATTTATCCCATTTTTTACAGTACCAAGAACTGGATTAGGAAAATTGGCTGAGTAACCTTTGTTATTCCATTGAGTGAAATGATGCAATAGAGTTCATAAGGTTAAAACAGTAACAACACCAAGCTCTTCCCCCCCATCATTAAAATATTTAAATTTTTCCTTTTACAATATTTTTCTTAAAAAAAAAAAAGTCATCAGCACTTAAAAGTTGTAACAGGAGCAGATTCATAACCATCTTAGTAAGACAAAGTACAGTTATGTTACAGAAAGTCATGAGGTATAATAAAACGATCCTCTCAAGCTGAGCCACAGAAGCATGAACTTGCCTGTTATGTTCCTTTAAATCCACAAGCTCTTAAAAAAGTGTTTGTAATAAGATTTCTTTCTGTACATTGAAAAACCAGCATATTCCTGTAATTTATTAATGACAGCATTTATTACAATTGAAAAGCTTTTTTTGTCCCTCCTGCATGGATACAACAGCTCTTCAGTGATTCAATAGCTGCAGATTGATATGAACCTGAAAAGTTATCTCACTTCCCTCCCTTTTTTTTGTCACATTTAAACAAGTTCTAGTATCTCGTACAAACAATATTCACAGCAACTTATGATATTCCAAGAGATGACTTTAGCCCTGTTTCTTTAAATAAAATCCCACAATATACAGCACTAATTTAATCAAACACAGTTAGTACAAAATAAGGCATCGCTTTAAAAGTCAGCACCAAAAGACAGCTGGAAAGGCTTGACTGAGGAGTGACGTGTTTGCTGAGGTACAGCTGACGTGTGGGGATGGTGGTGTGAGCATTTGCTTTCGTCACAAGGAAAGTGCAATTCTCTGGGAGGTGTTCTTGTTCCCCAAAAGAAGTACAAGCCTTAACACTGATAGTGTAGGTGTGTGCGTTCAGAGAGGAGGAGAAACAAAACCAGGTTCATGGCTCTGCCAGAACTCAAGAGCACGGCACAGCTAAACTTAAAAGATGCAGCACCCAGAACCTTCCCTCCTCTTTCTTTTCCAGACCCAAATACTGCTAAAATACTATACTTTTTTCATTTGAAATTAAAAAGAAAAGTCATGGAAATAAATATTGTCACCAGAGTAGCACTGGAACTGTCACAGAGCTGAATTTTGATTAACCCCTTATGGCTGTGCTGATTGGAAAGAAACCTCTGAACAAAACCCAAAGTTTTTAGAAAACAGCTGTAATATTTCATGGTAAGAATTAAAACCTGAAAGTCGGATTCATCCCTTTGCAGGGGTGTAGCTCACCTGTGTGCACAGGGCTCACAAAGCCTGTACACTGCCGAGGGTCCCTTGGAGCTGCAGGACTTCATGGCCCTTCCACTGACTTCTGAGGAGAAGGGAAACCCCCTCTCCTCAGGGTCAACAGGTGGGATGTAAATGCCACAGAAGTCAGCCCAGTTGGTTGTGTGGATGTAAGTGGGAAGAGAATTGGGCCCCAACTAGCAAAGGGCTACCTGATCTTTCACTTGTATCAGGATTGATTGTTACACAGTGTTTAAAAAAAACCTGATTTTTTCAGACTGTATATATATTTTTATATACTCCTATTAATATATATATAATCTTTATAAACACACAATGAAAGAAAGCCAAGGTCTCAGACTGGCAAGGAGAGCAGCGCTTTTTCTTTTCTCTTTTTTTTTTCTTTTCTCTTTTTTAAATATTTATTCAAACTTCCCTGTTTTGCAGCTTTGCCTTTATTGAATATTATTACCAAGGCAAGCAATATTGTTATAGCACCAGAACTATAGGAAGCTGAGTTTAATGCACAAAGCTGATTGGTAATAGTCCAGCCCTCATGTAAATGTGTTTGGTCAGAAGCAGTATAGGCAAATATTTCCTCTCCCCTCTCCTTCCAGACAGTACATGGCACAAAGCTGTTTGCTTCATAGCTGTGAAGTTGCCCCCATCCCCACCCCATCCCCCAGTCCCTTTGACTTTTAGTAATGATGACTATTTTTAACATCTTCAGGATCTTAGGCATGAGAGCTTACAGCAACTAAACAGAAGGAAACAAAGGAATAGTGCAGTTCTCATCATCGTCAAAAGAAAAACAATACAAAGGTCGCTTGGGTTGCCTGCACCCAGGTTGAAGACTGACTCCAAGTGTCTTGTTGTTCTTGCAGCTCTAATACTGAGATCCCAGCCCAGGAACATGTTCTTTCCATGAGTCCGTGATCGGGGTTCTTGCCAAGTGGGAGAGCAATAATGGAAACAACCTCTTTCTGCCTGAGGAAGATCACAACGTCGACTCCAGAGACGAATCGAGGATGTCATCGTGGTGGCTGTTGCTGTTTGAGTCACTGTCGTAACTCTGGGGACTGGAGTAGTTGGCTGCTTCTTGCAGCCTCATTAGCATGTTCATCTGCAAAGGCACAGAAGTTCATGATTATTTGTATTCTGAGGTAGATATAATATCAACTCCACAAGAAAGCTACAGTCACATTCTTTTTGCCAGTGGGTAAGAAAGGAAAGGAGGAAACAAGCAGGATAATTAATACTGAGACTTGGAAAGGAGATACTAACTGTAAATTATAGCAGCACCCAAGTTACTGATAAAACATAAGCTTTTCCAGTAAAGGTGAAAATAGAAGACTGAAGGGATTAGTCGACAGCTGTATGCAACAGGATCTTGAAGCATCCTAATCCTTTCTTCCTTTGACCCATGGAAATACTGACAGATCGGTCGAGAGGCAAATCTGAATACCTGGTTTGATTTTTGTGTACGTATACATGAGCTGCTAAGAACTGTAACACACATTCTATACTTCCAACTGTCCAGAAAAACATACACCTCAACAGAACAGCTTCAGGGCATTCAGTTTGCAAAGGACCTTCCTTTCCTTGCAGAACTGTATGGGCTTTCTGTGCAACTGCATTCCCCAAGCTGACTTGATGACTTGCCCAGCAGCATTACCTTCTCATTCTAAAACTCTTAATCTCTCCTCAGATGTACTTCCATTGCTTTATTTCTGTTTCTAATCCCTAGAAACAAGGGAAACAAAATGGTTCTGCTGATTCAGAAATGAGAGCTTACCAGAGGATCTCCTTCAGCATCGCTCACTGGAACTTGTTTGCTGGTTGAGCCTTCCCGGGACACGGAGTAGCCATCAAAGCCCACATCTTCAGGCCGCAGCTGGAGCAGAGGAGGCCACTCATGGTGCTGTGGGGTGGCTGCCCAGGGGTAGGTGTCCATGACCCATTTGGCAGGATCCTCCCAGGGTGCTCTCCTCCCATACAACTGAAAGAGCGTGAAACCATGTAAAACATTCCTATCAGTCAACTATTTCATTCGGTGCCCATCTCACTGAAATGACCACGCCGCGCTTCTTGGATTGCAGGAAACACTTGCAAGCAGGGCTGAGTGTGAGATTTTCCTCACCCCCACAGCATACAAAGCTGTTCGATTTGAAAGCGTTTGACCACCTCTGAGGCTGCAGTGCCCTTCTCTTGGCACCAGCTGAAGGAAGGGAGACCTGAAAATAACCTCAGCTAATAAAGCCAACTTAATCTACATCAATACACAAAAGAAGCCATCAATGCTGACATCCGGATCACACCAGCAGCTGCCTTATTTGTGCTCACTGTTGGTGAAAACCACGTCCAGGGAATGTGGAGGAGGGAATGTGAGATCTGTCATCAGGCAATAATGGTGGATGTCAAGGCATAAGGTTTTCAAGTCAGAAAAAAGCATCAGCAGCATCTGCCTGTGCTCATGTCCCTAAGCAAGAAAGTTCTGTTTCAAAAACTTTTTCTGTGTTGAACAGACCGTGTTACTGAATCCCAGCATATTCTCCCGGTTATATTCCACTTGCCTTAATTACACAATACATTCATTTTAATGCCTCGCGACTTTCAAAAGCATAAATACAACTTCAAGTGACTTTAAAATGTTTGTTTCCACTTTATAAATTTCCCCATCAACATCCCTCAGCAACTGGAGTTCGTCACTGACATTTTGTCACTTGAATGCAGAGAACTGTCCCTTTCCTTTCTCCCCCTGCACAGGGGGAAAAGCAGTAGTCTAGCAGAGAAATACATCAGTTCTCTGTTGAATCTGAGACTATCTCACTTTCCTCATCACTATTTCTTCTTGGTATTTTTCTGAGTTTATACTTTGCATGCACAAAGTATTAAATTGCTCTAAACACCATCTGCAGGAAGGAGCAGGCCTAGCCTGAGGAGAATTGCCAGTAGATGGTGCTAGGCAATCTGAAACACAGCCTATTCCACAACCCAAACTCTTCATCCTCGAGCTGTACTGTATTATTTTCCCAGCATAACGTCTTCAAGATGTGGTCAACCAGATTTCCTATTTTAATCTTGTTCTCAAATTTACAACAATACGTGTCATTTGGTAAGTGGTGAGGATTTGATATTTTTCGCATGTCTTTTCTCCATCAAAGGTCTGCGTGGATCCTAGTTAGTTTCTGAAAAGTGGCTAGTAAGTAAAATTACCATTTTAGTATATGAAATCATCACACATCTTCAGCAGATGAGAGACTGAAAGACTCACTGTTCCCTTCCATGGCAACCAGGTCTGTCCATCCCTCTCACTGGCATGTTTTCCAGGGAGCAATTCATGGGACAAGGATGGAACAGGTTGCTTCATAAAGCATCAAAGAAAAATCACTAAAGTACGAGTGAGGGTGGCAGGAAGCCACAGGGACTCCAGGTCCTCTTTCTGCTGGTGCTGCATTCTGCATCAATACATCAAGCAGGAAGAACTCGGGTTTTATACAACCTTCTAATTTGCACATCCCTGTTTTGAAGAACAAAACAACTCAGCTCCAATGGGAGCAATTATTGTAAGGATCCATTTGGCTTGCTTGCATTTGATCCAAAATAATTCTCCAAATGAGAAACAAAAATATAAGAATAGCTCAGTGTAGATCCACAGAGGTGACAGTGAACTTTAGTAGTTCACCTTTCCCTTCTGGCAGGCAATTTCAGGAAAGATGTGTTCTCGGAGGAGCCTCTGTGGGTGTTGGGAATGGAAAACAGCCCCAAATGAAACCCACATTTCTAGTATTAGCTTGTAAATTAGCACCACTCTGGCTACTCTTCAAGTACGAAAGTGCATTCTTATCCATCGACAAAACAAAAGACAAAGTATTTAAATGGAGATGAATTGATGCAATTTGGGGAAATGGGACTGAAGTGCACAAAGGATCTAAAGCACAAAGTGAGAAACTGAAATCTTTACACCTGGAACACAAGCCATTCAAATAACCTAAGGAGTGATGCAGATATTGGGCAAAAGAAGCAAGCAAAAAGGTGTTTTTATCAATTGTTCTCTCTCTCCATTTCCATTACTACATTTTCAAGGCTTTCTATATGTACTGATGAGTGATACGTTTCAAAACACAGTACAAGGAGTCCATTTACTGCCGTGAGTATCAGTTTTCTCCATTTCAAGAGGAAACAAAGTCACCTACTCTCTCTTGTTGAAAAGATTACTGGCTCCCATTATCTCCCTTTATAGGAAGTTTTATGTGAAACAGTTCTCCTGTTCTATTTGTAGCAAAGTTCCCACATGTGTTCTGTACTCCAGGACCTATCGTTTTCCTCATGTCTAAAGAGTCTACCACAATTGTTCCCCAAAAAAATGAGATCTCCAGGCACTGACAAATTTCAAATGGCAATCACAGTTTGCCCAAATTTTAACCAAAACTTGAAGAATTTGTGTATTTCATAGATTTGTAAGAAGCCATTAGTAAAAACTCAGTTTCCTATGACAGGGTTGCCTCCTCTCTGTCTCTGTAAACACATAGAAATCCCTGATGTATAGAAAGCAAGTGAAACCCAAGGTGGTTGTTAACAGGAAAATGTAAAGTCTCTTCCTCCTTTCTGTTTTAGTTCTTCTTCAAGTGCTCAGACTGGTACATCTTCGTGAATTCTGCACTCTGTTGAGTACTCCCATGCAGGCAAGAACTTAACCCCAGTAAAGGGTATTGGATAGCAAAGAAATTAACCAACAAGCAAATCAAAACAAAATCCCAGTATTTTAAATATTTTACACACTTTTTTTTTACATATCTTAATGGCAAGGCATCCTGACAAACCCTGCAACAGTGAGCCCTAAGCAGTTGTAGAACGGAGAGAATTACTTTTCACAAAGATGAAGGAATCATTCAACACAACTGCTTCTCCATGGAGCTCATACTTGGGAGTTACTGCATATTTCAAAAAGACTTCAGACACAGAGACATGTGGTGGAGAATCTACTACTTCTCTAAGTAATATTTCATAACTGTTAATTATTCTTACTAGCAACATAGCATGTCTTGCTTATAGTTTGAATTTCTCTAGTCCAAACTTGTCAAACATCCACTGGACTTTTTTCCTGCAAGACTAAAGCAGAAGAGTAGATCAAGTAATATTTTACTTTACTCCTGAATAATCTGAATAGTCTGAGCTTCTTCTCTTTCTCACTGAATAATGCTTCCTGTATCTGAATGACAGCTACTGCTCTTTTTTTAAACCCTTTTCAGTTTTATCTTTCTAATGAGCCTTTTTACATGTAGAAGTATTACTTCCTACTGCTATCTGACGTAAATTGTAGCTTATGCCCTCAAAATGGCATTTGCCATCTTACCAAAACACAAGTTCCCAATGCATTGCCACAATTTCCTATTCTCCGTCCACCTTCAACCCTTTTTCAATCTCCTGGATTCTCATTGTGATGCACCTTTTCATTTTTGTGCGTGTGATTTCACGTTTAGCTTTCATCCACATAACGCCCAGAACTTATTGGTATTTGATTAAATTAGGTGCTGCTGTGCTTAATCTGTGAACAGAGAACTGAAGAATAAAAAAGCCCTTTTTTTCCCCCTACTTTCATGGCAAGTTCATAGCAATCTCCTGATGATCCCTCCTCCTTATTCCAACGAGCTTTATAGTCATACAGACACCAAGAATTGCGTGGCAATGCTTAAAAAATCCAAATCGCTGGAGTATGAATCAGTTACTAAGTACAGGCAATCAATGATGATTTCACTGCAGCCTCTGAAAGAATTATGAAGGAATCTACTAAAAAAATCATCCTGTATACTGAGAAGTAATCAAAACGTCACTGATACCGATCCTGTCACTCATGAATACATTTCTCTCCATACACAGCTTTGTTCCCATGTTGAAAGATTTGATTTACAAAGGAAAATCCTGCATAACAAAGTTAATGACCACAAGCATATTTTTCAGCTGCACAGTACAATTTTAAGGTGTGCTTCTGGAACACAGTATTGAAAGATATTTGTGTGTCTAACTCCCTCCACTGAAAACATCAGTAGCTTGGCATCTAATTACTTCTTCCACTCTCTGTTTAAAAAGCATTTAAGAGACTAATTCTGCCTGAAATTATGGACAATTTCGTTAGATTTTCATAGACGTGCAGGTATTCACTGTGCAGACTTATATCCACAGAAAATGTTGTTGTTATTGAGTTTCGTACCCTTTTGAATAGATACCATTCTAGAGCTGTGACTTTTCATTTTTGCCTGCTCACCTGTAGCCCTTCTCTAACTGCTTCCAGAAGATATGGAATGATGGAGTAGTTCCACAGGTCAGTAAACCAGACTCTAGAACCATCTACATCTATTGGACAGGAGAGGAAGAGCCGTGGACCTGGAGAGGGAAATTCAGATATTACACTCAAATTACAGTCAGGATAAGCATCAAAAATAGGATCTGTAACATCTTAAAGTAGAGTTTTAAAGAAACCTTTTTTAACTGATATAGCACAAAGAAGGATAAAAAGGAAATAAAATACATATATTTACATATGCCTGGGCATAAGGACAGAGTACTTACCAATAGTAACATCAGAGGAGCTGTGAGCCTCCAAGAATTTGTTCAGATGTTGCCAAACCTTGGGAATCCAATCAATAATTTTAACCAGCTCTGCATTCCTCATCCTACCACTGATCTCTGTTTCAATTAATTTTCTTCTCAAGAAACGGCCGAGAAAGCCTTTGACTGGCTCAGTGTGGTTCGCACATAGCACCCACCTAAGGCAGAGCAGCAGAAATGGCCATTATTTCTCTTTCATGTTACCGAATGTAACCATTCTTGACTAAATCTCATTTCTTATTTCCAGATGATTATCAGGATCAAAATGGGTTACTCCAGTCACAGTTGTTTTCCAAGCAAAAGTTATTTGGGAATAGTTCACTAGATGAACCAATTTTTACTGTGCTTTGTATTAATTTATCATTAATCTCCTTTGTCTAAATATTGTCTTACTTAAAAATTGGTAGGAGATCAAGTATCTTAACAATCCTCTGAAAAGTAAAGTTTTTGTGAACCCAGTTACTTTAATGACAGCACCATAACCAAGCTGCACATGTTAGGACAGCAGCTTGGGAGCAAATGGTATTTCTCTCTCAATTTGCTATTTCAGCTGATAAGAACAACTTCAGATGACTCAGTAGCCATTACTCTTTGCTAGCCCACAAACATAAATGAGAAACATGAATAAACAGTACCTGAAATTATGGTGAAGTTGAAGATTAGGTGTTGAAGAGGTGGCTTGGTTCATCGTGCCAATAATATATGGACTATTAGAAAAAAAACCAACAAGCAAATCAAACTTGTAAATTTTGAAAAACAAGGTTTTAGCGAAACCTCTACATTAAAAAAGGTCATTCAAATCTCTTTTGTCAAAGAAGGTTTTGTAGTTACTTGTAACTTACACTCTGACTTCTGAGAACAGCAAATTCTGAAAGCAAACCAGAAATCTCAAACCAGGACCTTTCACAAATGGGGTTTTACTACTAAAGATCTACATCATGAAGTGCATGCAAATTACTCAAACCCTCTAATACTTTTTTATTACTGATTTCAGAAAAATGGATCATTGTAGTAAGGAAAAAAACCCCTCTGAAGTACTGTCCATAATATGGACAGTCTGCCCATTTGAGCCCACATTACTACACTAATCTAGACTTTGGTTTTGTCATCACATCTTGCAGCAGCAGTGCTCTGAGTGCAGTGTTAACATTTGCACTGTTATTGAATTATTTCCTTACCATTTGTGGTACTTGCAGTTTAGAAGTCCATTAAAGATCTCTCCTAGGGAGCTAACATGATGCAAATTATCCAAAATGATTACAAGAGGCATATCCACAGCGTTATTTTCACTGTTACACTGGTCTGCCAGGTTGGACAGGTATTGGCGGAGCTCCTGCAAAGCAGATATACAGAAAAGAAGAAAAAAAGAAAGTAAAGAGAATGTTCTTCATATTCCTTGAAAATCTAATTAAGATAAATAAGCTTGGTAATAAAACCTGGAGCAAAAGAGCCTGACATCTTACAAATCAGACATTTTCCACGAGAAAACACAAGATATGGTTTTCCTTCTCTTTTGTAGGTTATGGTAAAGATTCAAAGACTGTAACAGAAATCCTGTGTGAGATAAGGGCTTAAAGGGGGGTAAGATTTTGTCATTTGTTTTGTGCTTTTCATTCATGCTTTCCTAATCTCAGACCTAAGAGGTCTGAAATATATTCTTCTTTCTTTTCAGGAACTCTCTCAACTCTCTGTACCAAAGCAAACTCTGCATTCCAGCTACATTTGTTGGATTATCTTGCAACTGTGTTTCTAGCTAAATACAGTCGATAAAATTAATCTGGAACAAAGTATCTCTTGTCAGAGGCCAAATTCAGATGCCTTCAGTAAAACTGTGAAAGAGGATGAGCTTTTGGGGCTGCTGATGAGTGGCTGGGTGTGGTTGAAATGCTCTCAGCAGCTTTAAAGCATGTCTCAAATCATACCAGCGGCTTACAACCACAATTTCAATCATCCCCTTCCTCCAGAGGAAAATATGCCTAAGGCCATCAAATGCACAGTTGTTTTTGTTTTGTTTTGATTTTTTTTTATTTTAATCTAGATGATCACTGGAAGTATATTCAGCAAAACCAGGAGCACATAAAAAAGCAGAGACATGCCTTACCAGCAGAGGAATGTGCCTGGGCAACAGTCCCTCCAAACCCAGCACATGATTACAACTGCTGATACTTGCAGCTGCAGAAACTCTTGACAGCCTAGAGATGCATTTGAGAGTTCTGGGCAAAATGCCCACATGCAATAGGGATTGCTTAAATCTCTGGGAATTTTATGCAGGTGTTTAACTTTCTGGGCAGTTCTCAGGCTCCTAACCACTTGAAATTCGTGACACCTTTAGGTTTTCAAATACACACCTGGGAGCCTGCTACTCCAGGCCCATAATCAGGAGAATTTGCAGTTCTGAAAACCTTAAATATTATTTCCTTCGGGATCAACACAATGCTTTAAAAAGAAAGGTAAGTCCAAAATGAGTTTTTGACGGATCGATAGAGGAGGAGTCTCATTTCAGATATATGGTGGGATGATGAATTGTGCAAGGATGGTTTCTGTGTCCTCACCTTACTGGATTTATGGTCCACATTGAAGGTTGCAATAATGCCATCAGCCAGCTCCCTGCCCTCTCTGAGGACCATGTACTCAGACAAACGGTTTGCCAGGTATGTTTTCCCAGTGCCGCTGGGGCCAGATAAGATAATCCGCCTATGTTCCATCAGGAGAGAGACATAACGCTGCAGGATAGGCTTTGGGATCAGGGATTCAAACACCAGACCGTCCAGACTGTTCTCACAGATACCTGCAACAGAAAAAGATTCCTCATCTAGAAGCAGTCCCAATTTTTACCCAAATTACCCACATTTTTAAAAGTTTGGTTTTCTTGCTTTGTTTGGTTTTTGACTAAGTAGTTGTAATCCTGCAAAGCAATCCTGTTAGTAGAGTTTGAACAAATCAAGACTTTGTGAATGTACCTGAGCCAAATAATAGTAGGAGAAACACCCAAAATAACACTTAAGTACAGCAGATGTAGATCTGACCTGATCAAGCTATTTCTCACTTCAGAGATAAACTCCTTCCCCACTCTGGTATCCCTTATAGTTGAGAGAGGAACACAAAAAGCTGATAAAACAAGTGCAGAAGTGACCTGTGGGCTTGGTCTGGATCCTCCTTCAGCTTTTCTAAGTACTCAGCTGCATCCCTAAGGCCCTTTGAAAGCTGCCACACTAAATGATTCCAGGCCACATTTTTCACGCCCAAACCATCCATTTTACAGCATTTCACCATGCATTCATCCAGAATGTACCTGTTTACTTTTGGATCAGTAGACAAAAAACCCCCCCAGCTATCATCAACTCCCCCTACTTTCCCAAATGCTTGTAATTAAACTCCTTCTCTGTATGCTGATAGTTATCTCTTCTAACAGAAAACTCCTACCGATAAGCATTTATGCCATGTCAGCAGTCACTTTAGGCAGAATTGGCTCAGGGAAAATACACAGTGCTTCAAAATAAACAGCAGGAAGGGAAGTTGGCAGATCACCCAGAGAAATGTTTGCACCTCAGTGGTTACTCGGAATATTAAATATTTATATAGGCAGCTTTATATCTCAAAGGTATATGTAAGTGATTTTCCATAAATTGATTAAATACATTTCTATTTTACTGAAAACTGTTATCACATATGATCCTTCAAGGCACAAGTCAAGCCGATGCAAGTTAAATATAAACTCAAATTGCAGCTTTACAGACACAGCTACACCTTAAGCCATATTTCAATTAGGATTTATGATTGGACAATGTATTTTATGTAAGCAGGATATCCTAGGTTCATGTCAAACCTCAACAAACTGAGGTATTTCACAGGTCATATTGTCTTCCTGCCCACAGATTTACTACCCACGTAACTGCTTTTTTACACCAACAGTCAAAAATCAAAGTGCTTTCAGTCAAATGGTACAGTCAAATTTCAAAGTTGATCTGCAGAATGTTTGGCAGTGCTCTCAATTTGAACGCAGATCTGTGCTTGAGATTTCACTGGTGTAACTTTGAGCAAACTGATGCTCAAAATGCAGCAGTTGAGGGTTTTCTCCTTAAACTTAGTTTCACAGTACAGTTTTCATAAAAAATGGCTCCCAGAGAAACCAAATGAGAAACCATGTAAGAAATATAAGTATGAAATTTTTATTAGTATTAGAGAACGAAACTGATGGGAATTCTGAAAACCATACATTTGGAAAAATACAGATTTTTTTACAGTTTATGTCCCATAAACTTTGGGATCCTTCCTTCCTGCCGCTTAAGGAGGGACTCTTGGGTGAGGTCAATCAAGGAAGCAAATCAAGATACTTTTTTTCCACTTTGCATGAAGGAAATAACAACTACAGGTGTTACAAAGAGGTAATGAAATTTTGAGGCTTAATGTATGTATTTGGAAGGTACTTTGCTGTTCAAACAGCTCCACTACATCCTTTGTGGTGTGAGATTTTCTCCAGGACAACTTCAGGCATCAGCTCAACATTTGTGGAGAAGGTGCTGTGTGTGTAATTATTCCTATTGTTACAGGTTGAAAACTTGCTGAAATTATAGACTTAGTGCTGTCTTTATCGAATGAAAATAGAAGGAAGTAAATAAAAGCTAGGAACAGGAAGAAGCAGCACAATAAAACGTTTCTACTGCTCTGAGTTTCTTAACACAGCAAGCCTTGATAAAACTGTGATTAGTGAGACCTCCAGCAGACAGTCAGGTGTAATTACCTTTGATGGTAACTGAAATAGTGTTGTTTTCTCCAACCAGATAACCACAGGGCAGCAGCTCAGGGGTCTCTGCACTGTTAGTGCGTTTGATTTCTCCAATGCTGTAGCCCAGGACACTGTCTGAGTTCAGTCCCAGCTGGCTCACGGGATCCACATGGATGATGTACTCCTAGGGTGAGAAAGGGACACAGGAAGTTAGGCAGCACTGAAATCCTCGTGAAGTTCTTCTATGCTATACCAGTACTTATCCCAGCAAGTTAAATATAGTTTGGTACCATCAAAATCTAATAATAGGAGAATTGGGGCTCACAGCAAATTGTGCTCACTAACCTTAAACAACCGTCTCACAACCCCATCCAGAACATCCCACTTGGTCTTGCCACTGACTCCAATGCAGCCTATGAGGAAGGTGCGAGGCCTTGAATCCTAAAGGCACAGAAATAACTGTATCAGACAAGGATGTTTAATGTAATTAAAATGCTGGCTTCCCCACCACCCCTGCTTTATTTTTAAATAATGGTGCATCTTTAGTACTCTCTATGGTGAATTCTGAAAGCCATATGAAGGCCTTTTCATATACTAAACATTTTTTTCCAGTGTTGGAAGTCACAACTCTAAAGGATACTCAAGTGGTCTTGATGTTAAGTAAAAAGTATTTGTTAATCAATCCATGAACAATTCAAAAACCCCTGAGAGAATTACAGCGTAGCAAAAAGACAGAAAATAGATGTCAAGTTCATTTTTCCATGACTTCACAATCAAAGCTGTTACAGTTGCAAAGTTTATCCTATTTCCTTCTAGATGCTCCCGAGGGCATAGAAATCTAAATACATACATATATGAATTATACACGGTTATATGTATAAGTAGTAATAGAGAAAAAGTTATATACATATATAACAACTTCTGTGTTATGTTTGATATACCACAGCATTTTGATAATTGTGTAACTGATTTCTAATGTAGATAAAAAAAATCAGAACAAATAAAATTTTTCTATTCTTCTATAGCCACACTCACTGTGAAACGTTAATTGAAGAAAAGCTAATTTCTATCATAAGACTTGAAGTGTAACTAAAATGTAAAGAACCATTTCCACATGGCAACTTAACTCACTCTGAACACAGTGAAGTCCAATAGAATTACCAATGCAGTTTCACTGCTAATTTGCTTATCCAGAGCTGTAATAACTAATGCATAAATGGTATTTAATGGAAAGATTTGCTGAGTCCATTTTATTTCCAATTATTTAAATTTTTCTGTCTTCCCCCCCCCCCGCCGAAAGACACAAACTTATTTTTTAAATACACTTTTACAGGTACTCAAAAGTGTGATATGGCAAGGTCCTTGCTTGGCAAAGGTCCCGCAGTACATTCATGCATGTACATGAGGTAGGCTGCAATTTTACAAGATTTGAAATTTATTTGGGTATTTAGGATTCTTCCAATTACTCGTGAATGGAAAACATCTGAAAAATGTCATTCAAAACAGGATACTTGTACCAGAGAGGACAACTTGAACTAGAATGATAAGGTATAGATCTCCCAGTTTGGATTTGCTCAGTTCTTCCAGTTTGGATTTGCCCAGTTCTTCCAGAAGATTGGTGCTTCCAGCACTTCAGTGCACTTTCTATCCACAAACTGGATAATTTTCATTATTAGTTAAAATTGTAGTAAGTTTAACACTACAGCCCAGGAGTTTTGCTTTTTGCTCTCAGGTTGCCCAGAGGAGCTGTGGCTGCTCCATCCCTGGAAGTGTTCAAGGCCAGGTTGGATGGAGCTTTGAGCGACCTGGTCTAGTGGAAGGTGTCCTGCCCCTGGTAGGAAGGTTGGAGCTGGATGATCTTTTACAAGCTTTGTGCAACCTCTAAGATACCAGTCTTAAACAGATGCTATCCCAAGGTACAGACTGGTCTCCTGACCTTCTTGAAACCAAAAGAGTGGCCTTATTTACAGAGATACTACTGAAAGGCTCAAATTGTGACATTACCACCTTTGCAAATTTGAATTCCCTGCCACGTTCCAAAGTCACTTGTATTTCAAAGCTGGTGATGAAACATAGCTCACCTCCTTCCATTTCATTTCGTCCTGAAAGTTGACGACTATTTTGACATGCCTGCCTCCTTCTTTTCGGGCAGAGCCATCTCCAGTGTCATCTAACAGCATGTCTGTGAACAGGAAACGTCAACAGCTTCACAGCTGGATCTTAATAACAATGAAGACTACTCTGGTTTATTGTAGTCAAACACAACGTGTATGGGCTTCACATGCCCCGAGGTAAAACACCAGAACCGGGTTGACTGACTGATTTCCCTAACCAAATAATGCTCTTAAAAAGCAAAGGTCATTGAAAATTATTAGTCAGTTACTCTATATTTTTATTCCTATGATATATCCCCCTGGCAAATGTGCACCATTAAATGGCTTTAAACATGTCTTCTCATAGCTGAGGTCATAATTGGACACCTCCCACCTAGGGTGTAGCAGACCTATGACGATATTTAAAAGAAGGTTTCGTGCCAGCTCGTGACATATTTCCACTCATGCTTTCATTTTTCCATGGCTAATCAACCCAAGTCTTCCAAATACAGGATAAAACCTGCCCATCACCTTTCTCATTAAACTCACCGAGACTGGTTGATTCCGTGAGGTTCAAACTGTGTTGAGAGAGACCCACTGAATGTCTCGGAGAGGAGGAGATGGAAACCTGAGACTGGGCCCTGCTGCAGCTGCCATGGTTTTCAGATTTCAGCCGATCGTTTTCTGCTTTTAATTTTTCAATCTCACTCTAGAAAAGACAAGTCAGATGTTAGAAGGCACAGTGAAAACATGCTTAAAAGATAGCAACATAAGTAACTTAGGAATAAATCGTAGTTTAGCAGAAATGCAGTTTTCACAATGTTTTAATTGATTTTATTAAATTAAGGATTTTAATTATTACAATGTCCCTTCCATGAAACTTTTCAAAGTATCCTAGAATACATTAATATGTGGGAATTCACTTAACACTGAAATGCAACTACATAAAGGCAGAGAGCATGGAAACATTTTAAGAGTTTGTTGACAGTCAACAAAATGATCTCTCCATTTTGGGGCTGGAACAGTTACAGCTGCAGTCATGGGCAGCAAAATTCAGATGTTCAAGCTGACTTTTAATGAAGGTACAAGGATTAACACTGGCACAAACCTAAATACAACTTTCAGTAGGCATTCAAAAACTTTAAATTTACCTTCTTTACTGCGTAGCAGGTTGGCCAAACTTTACCACACCAACACAGGCTGCAATATTTGGGGTGGCTCTTTCTTACCTGCATTCTGTTCATGGCCTCCCGAAGCTGGTCTAGCTGATGAGCAGAGCTCAGGGCTTCCAGGCGAATATCAGTCAACTTCATCTCCTTGTCTCTCAGCTCATTCCTCAACTGCATCACTGTTTCAGCTTCACTGTCAGTGCACTCAGAAATACTGGAGGAGGTGGAAAAACAGACACTGAATGAGACCATTAGTTACTTTTCTGATGGTGCTTCTCCAGTGATACCATAAATCAGATATTAAACAGGTCATGGAAATATTAGAGACTAATGAAATAAATATGTCTGAGGGTTAATTTTCTTTAATCAGCATCTGAAACAGAAATCTGGAAATCACCTACTATTGGATAGTCTTCATCTTTTTCATGGTAGTTGCCATAAAGGAAAACTTCTAAAGCCAAAATCTAAATAAATTAAGGGGGTGCAGGCAGTTAACAGCAGTTGGTTGGAGATTGATGAGTTCACAGACAGATTTAAAGCTCACCAGGTGTGCACAGCTGGGTTTCCCTGAACTGTTCTGGAGGACTTTGGAACTCTATACCTATTCAAGCACGATAAATTCCCACTTGCTTTAAAGAACTCATGCTTAAAAAATTTTTAGTGGTATTTTTCTTCCCTCCTCCCACAAAAAAGAAAAAAAAAAGCTTCTGAGTGAGTAACATTTCAGCACATTCGTAACTGTATCTATATAAAGATCAACTACACAGCTGCATGCTTTGAGGGAGATTTCACTTAACATGTCTCTCCCTAAATCAGGTTAATGAGAGACATTTTCCCCACCAAAAAGCCGATAAGCCAAAATACACAAGTCTTACTTGTGCTCTGGCCTTCCCTCAGTTCTTACTCTTTATTTACTCAGTATTTACTCTTTTTCTCACGTTTGTCCTTTTGTCTCTCGTGTCAAGGTGAGATGCATGCACACAGCATTTTGACTGACGACAGATGGGATCATCATTTGACAATCTTCTGGCCTAAGAGTTCTAAAGCACAACTTGCTGTAGTCAGCAGAAATGCACTGAGTTAGGCTCAAGAGACTGAAGAAGCTTTAAAACAAAAATCATAGGGGATTATCTTCTGCTACCAACACTTCATCACTGTTATACAGCTGGAAACTATTGCTATTGTTTTCACCTCTTCATGTGAAAACAAGTGAAGGGGAATTAGTCCAATGCATTTGTTCTGAAATCAGCCTGGAAGCTTTAGATGACCTATGCAAGGTCAGAAGCTGTCTGGTAATTGAATGTTTCACAGTACTGCCCGTTACAAGTTTCTGTATTTATTTATCCTGCTCAAGTGACAAAAATGCTGACAGAATTAACATAAAACCTATTTTACTAAGTTTTCCAAGCACATTCCAAAATGTGAGTTTAGACTCAGAACAGTGTGGGGTAAGGGAGTTGTTTAACTTTATTTCACAGGTGGCCAAGGAAAGGACCAGGCACAGGTAGCTGGGGAACTACAGAAGAAAAGAGGAGTGATCACCTCCATTCACCAAGCACAAGCTGTTACATGAGTTCCCCTGTATCACTAAACCATGCTGTTTGATTTCCTTACCTTTATCTGAATTTGTCAACTTAATTGGGAACTCATCATGGCAGAATAGTACAATACGTGCTGTCATTAGGTAACAGAGAAACAAAATCCCAATTGGACCTGGTTTGTTTAATTAACAGCAAGACATCCAATTAATTTTGCACATCAAGGTCACCCTGGTTATAAATGCTCTTCATACTCAGTATGTTCTGCTGAGAGAGAACCCCAATGAAATATTAAATTACACTCCAGTAATGACACAATGATTTTTGGATTCCTGGACACTAACGCAATGGTACTGGGCTGGGACTCAGCTTACGTATCTTTAATTCCCTTAATACACAAATTCAACATTTCTGTTCTCTGCCTGTAATCTCCTTTGACTACAGAACATTCAAAATAGGCATTAGTTAGAAGTGATATTTGCTCATTCTTCTGCCAGGATGACAGGATTAAGGACTTTATCCAGAACACAGCCAGCTCCACATCTCCCCCAGGAGATAATGTAAGGGATACTTGGGAGAGAGACAGATCAGTGGTAACAGACCAGCCCTGATCCACAGGACAACCCTGTCTGGCCCAAGCATGTCTTGTGCTGAGGCCTCATGGTGAACAGCTGGTTTGAGCAGTGCATGCAGCTGAACAGCTGTCGGACTCTTGCAGGGCTCATATAGATGTGAAGAATCTTACACAGAGGAACCAAAGAGGACAGGATGGTGTAGGGTATCTTTTGCCTCTGCTTCTTTCTATACAGAGGCCTAGAGATGTGCTGTCAAGCTAGCATGGAAAAAAATACTGGATCTCTCCAAAAGGATGTCTCCTTTCCTCTACCAATGCAGCAAGATGCCTTCCGCTCAATTTTCTGTTTAAAAATTAAAAAAATCACTTACAGAGAATTGGAATGGGAAGCTCTCAGCAATGGTGTTGAAACAGTGGTGTTGTGGTGTGGTAGCTTTGGTGAGGAAGGCAATGAGGAATCAGTCATCTCCTCAATATCTGAATGAGAAGATGCTGACTTGGGAGATTTCTTTTTCCCAAAAGCTTGCTTGAAGGAGCTGCGTAGCTGAAAAAACAAGACCACAACAGTAGGTACATCATTAAGAGTGAAACCAGGCAAAAAAAGCCACAGAGTAAAAACTCTAACATGCAAATACTCCAAATGCTACAGCCATACTCACATGTATATTCAGACAGGTGAAAAATAAAAAAAAGCTTTCTTCCCTTTAACTATTTTATGAGATTAATAAGGTCAATAGAGTGGATATGAATACTTCCTATTTTTTAAAAACTATTTGACAGTAAATTCTGTTCAGTGCAACAAGCTTTAAAGCAGTGTTGTAACGACTTGCAGCTGTGCTGGCACATGGCTCAGCCAAGGTTAATGATGCTGAAATGGTTAGTGATGCAAATGGATGGGTTAGCTTTGTATCTCGTAGTTTAAAGTAGGTCTTCCTTACCTCGTTGACCTGCCGGAAGAAGTGCAAAGCAAAAGGAAGTGGGGGAAGGAAAAAAGACATGTTTTAACAGATAAAGCCAGTGATAAGGGAAGTTTTGGATTTCTAAGACAAACACAACCACTGATCAACAAAGACTAACAGTTACTTTAAAACCGGAGCCCTGTGCTTTCCAAAACCAGGTGTTTCAAACCACATACGGACATTTTTTGCATTACTTGAGGAAGACACCAGACCCAAACTCTCTTAACTATTTAAATTACATTTTCTCCTTAGCTCAGACAAGAATGCTTTGGCTAACAGCCAAGTTAATAATGTACTTTTGCTTGCAGGAACAGGTATTTCACTATGTGAAAAGACTGCATCTTCTCTACATATCTGCAACTAAACCAACCTCTTGTAATATGACTGCCATTTTCCAAACAAGAAAAAGAATGATTAGTCATGTAATCAAATTGATGTTATCCCAAAGTTACAATTCAACAGTTCAAGAAGCATTTGGACAATGCCTTAGATATATGGTTTAACTTTTAGGTAGCCCTAAAAGTTAAATCCTTGTGGAATCAGGGTTTGGACTTGATGAGTCTCATGGGTTCCTTCCCACTCAGGATATTCTACGAACACCTTTAAAGGCTATTGCAAATTACACATTGTACACAGGCTAGCTTAATATGAGCTGAAAGCTCTTTTTAAACCAGACAAAGAGAAATGTTGAAAATCTGGTGTTTCAGCTCTGAAAGGACAGGTGCATTGCTTCCACATATAACACAAAGATCCTGACTGAGAACTTCCTCAGTACTTGTGCAATAAAGAATGTGCGAATCAGATTCAACTTACATATTTTTCTCAGTAAATTACTGTTTTAATTTTCAATCTTCATTTCACAACAATGATGTACTAATTTTTAATAGCAACATAAAAATACTGCCCTGTTCCTTCTACTTCATGAAAACTTTATTTATTTATCTTTATAATAAGGAAACATTTCCTTAACCTTCTTTAAAAACAGTTATCTGATGAATGAGAAATGTAGGATGATGTAGGACCATATCCTAGGTTACAATAACAAAAAATAGAACCTAAAGCAAAAATTGAAGCAATGTTTATATTAACAAAGACTTAATGACTACAAAAGGTTTGTGTCACAAACTAGAGTTTCTAGAAATTCAAAAGTTACAGCAATTTACTTTATTTAGTCTCTAACTAACGCACAACCCAGCACAAGAAGGATTTGGAGAAGCTGTTGTTTCCATTCAACCAACTATTTAAGTGGCAGAGTGGAAATGCTTCTGTTGTGAAGGAGCTGGCAGTACCACGAAATACCAAAATGAAAGCACTGAGATAAGAGAAATAAAAACAAGAACCTGCTCAGGAAGCTGTTTCTTACAGTTCGGGATTTTCATCAACATGTCTGAGATGGTACTGTGCAAATACAAATGAAGCTTTTACCAGCTCTGACCACATTTTGTGTCTATACAGATTTATCTGTACACCCAAGAGATCCAGAGAGATTTAAATTTAGTGGGAAGAAAGGGGCGGATTGTTTTAATGGCTACAATAAAGGATCTAGGGACTTCAGTCCAAACTACAATCAGACTAGGTCACTAAGGCAGTTATGGTCTAATTGAAAATGGAGTTTAAGATAATGTACCTTTCCTCCAGTACAGGGTACCTTGTACATAGTACATGATGAGCAAAGAAGGAAAAAAAAGGAAAAATTGGAAATGATAGGTAAGTATTGCAAAACCTTGCAAAAGAGATGTCCATCACAATAAATTTTTAAAGATCGGCATTTTTTTTGTTGTAGAACTCCATGGTAATGCTCAAAACAGAATTCTTAAGTGTTTAGTATGTTCACTTATAAGAAAGCCAAAATGAAAAAAAAAAGAAAAATAACAAATGCAACAATGATCTCCTCTTGTGGATTTGTTTTACTTTAATGACAGATGTCACATTTTCCTTGAGGGGTTGGACACCGTGTTATTTTTAGCCAGAACTGTTCTTTGACAGCTATTTCTCATTTAAGACTAGCCTTTTGGCTGTTAAGCTAAAATTCAATGCTATGCAGAGTCAACACAACGATATACATCACTTAGGACTCAGTTAAGCCTTCAAAAGAGAGTTTACACAGGGTTTAAACAGCACATAGTCCTTGAGCTGACCTATTGCACGAGGGAAGAAGGAGGAGCTGGGCAGGTAAGATTTCACTGTGCATGTTCTGACAATTCTATATAAACCTCATACAACCTGTTAAAACACACTCACCCAGTTCTTCCTCTTCTTTTTCTTTGAGTCACTCTCGATGTTGCTTCCCACACTGGAGTGACTGGTAGCACTGTTGATACTGGAGACACTATCTGAGGAGTGCTGCCTCCGGATCCGCAGGTCTGCGGGCTGAGCAGCTCCAGGACCTGAACATGAATGAGAGGTGTTGCCAAAATTATGTAACAAATTTGATATGTGGTATCAACTATGCAATCGTGAAGAAACATTTAGGGAAACAAACACTTTGACAATCACTTATCCTAATGGATGCACTGTGTATTTCAAATCCTTGTTTCTCATGAAGAGATTAAAATCTCAGACCCTTCAAACTCTTCCTTCAGCAATTTATCCCAGCGTAAATTACTGGTTACTGGGTAACTCTGATGCTTACATCAGCCATTACCAAGAGGGCTGAGCCCTGCAGTCACTGTACGTGGTGCTTGTGTCTCACCTTTGCAGTTGAGCTCAGGTGTGTTGATGACTCCATTGATGGCAGCCTGAGCAGCAGCATTTTGTTTTTTCAGTAGTTCAATTGTCTTCCTTAACTCGTTCAATTCTGAGTCCTTGAACAAGAAAAAAAACTATATGGTGATCCATGGGAAAATGCAGCTCCAAAGAAGCTGCATTGCAGTCTAAGTGTTGGTAGTTAATAGTGAATTTATGGAATATATATGTACAAGAAGGGGAAAATGAGGTCTGGAATATCTGCGGAAGCACACTCTCAACGGGGTGGAAAACAGCTTGGGTATTATGATACAAAAAATGTACACACTCTGTAATGCAGAAGTAATGTCTATTCAGGTATAGTGTCCAAAAACCCAATGCTGCCAGTATTTCAAGGATTTTTCTTGGTATTTCTCTTGAACGTGCACATACGTGGATGCATTGGGATATAATATATTAGAAAAATGTGCAATACTGAAGACTTGTGTCCAAAGCAACAATATATAGGAATAACCCAATCAGTTGCCACAACATCACAGTGCAGAAAACGTGTATTTTTTCTAATTTTTGAATTGCGTTTTACTCCATCACCAAGACTCTGTATGTGACGTTTTTTCAAACCCACAAGTATAGAAGGAGCACGAGCAACAATGCTGGGAAGAGAAATTAAGACTTCCCAAACGTTTTTCAAGCTTGCCTTTTGTTCTGCTGTCATCGTCAGGCTCTGCAGTCTGATTGTCATGTTCCCCAGGCTCTGCTCAAAGGCTGCCACCAGGTGAGCCTGAAACGAAACCATAAAGGAGATTTGGTTCCCTTCCCCCAAACAAGAATATTTCTGCAGGTATTTAACCAGTCCACCTTGTGCATCACACTGTTTGTGGTGTAAATGATAAGGAGAAAATAACACTGATTAGAAAAGGTCACAAGAGCAGAGCACACCTTACGGAAATTCTTGCCAACAAATTACCAGGAACCATTTAATTGTGGGAAATTAGAAGTGCTAATGCTAACAGACCAATTTCCAAATTTTAGAAAACGTACTACTTCAAGTAGCAGTGCACTATAAATGATGCAGTTTTAGACTGTAAACCATGCCCTACTCAGCAGCAGCTGCCACCAAGCACTTTAGGAAACACAGATGTAGCAGCAATGCTGTGACCCGTCTCATCAGCAGGACATTCCGTGGAGGTGGCTCCTCAGTCAGCTGCTACTTCCACTTCTTTGATACCATGATTTCAATAGCCAGGACAGTTACCTCAGACATACTTTAGTTTCAGTTTGAAATTGTCATGTATTCTATAAAACGTGCAATCCTACATCCAGAGCACATCCAGAACAAAAACACCTCCAGGGTTCCTAGAAGTTAAGGTCCCTTGAAGAGCTATATTTCAAAATAATCCAGCTCATACATTTTTCTCAGTTGTTGAAAGCTGCTTAGATCTTGTGATAAATGGAAAAAACCATTTTGCCACTTTGTTGAAACACAAAGACATATTAAATTATTTTTTTAAACATCTCACAGATTAAGTTAAGACTTTTAACGGTCCCTTCAGTGACTACACCTTGTCACCTGGAAGTATTCCTGATACCAAAAAGGCATGGAAGGATGTCACTGGTTATCTAAGTATGTCCCTTAGCACTGACATGTAAAGGTAAAGTGGACAGAAGAAAAAGAGACAAATCCATCCATATTTCTAAATATCTCCTGCTGTCCATTTTTGAAATCAAACTTTGACTTTTTATGTGAGCCATTATTAGCATGGATAAGGTTACTTAATGACAGTTTTCAGGTATCCTCACACAATTAAAGTAACTCTTGCCACAAAGCTTTTCACGTAACCTTTAATTCTAAAATCTTTTCCCAAAGATTATAAAAAAAAAAGGACAAAACACCACTCTCAAGTTTTAGGAGGATTCCCTATAAGAATAAAATAAAATATAAAACAGTAAATAAAACATAAAGCAAGTTTTTATATAGAGAAAGGTCAGGCAGAAACTTCCCTCCCACTAAATCATTATTTTCCTTGTGGATATTTAAGGCAAAAGGATGCTGGAAGTCACAGAGGTGAAGGTTGTCACTGTGCTACCCCAACAGGAGAACAGATACTTTATCAGCTGATAGATCTGCATCTAATTCAAAGACTTCTCCAATATTTGAGTGCACCTTGCTTGCAACCAAGGTCAACACACAGCATATAATCCAAAATTCTTGGCGCCAATTACCCCTTTTTCCTTTCCCAAGAAGCATGGAGAATCCAATGTCAATTATATAAAAAACATCAACTAGGTGTCGAAAATGACTGAGAAGTAAAAGGAAGGAAAAGTAGATTGAGAAGATGGAAAAGAACTTGATAGAAGGAAACCGTATATCTAGTGGCATGACATGGCACTGTTCAATAGCTATACATGGATATGAACACATAACTGAACACAGGCATAGTTCAATATCTATTTGTCTCAACAGCCATAGTAATCTATACTAACCATTGAAAACAATGTTTAATTTATCTATTAAAAGTAATTCTATTCACCCAATGACAAGTAAAACTGTGTGAAATCTTTCGAAGCGGAAAGATTTATATTTTATATTTTCTCACCTAAATATATACAGAATGGCAAAACCTTTCACAGAGCTATTCCAGACTTATTCAGCAGCAGCACACAGATGACTTATCCTAAATAACTGTTCTCACATTCACAATGAAAACAAACATGAGCAGTACAATAACACGGGGATGTGCAGCTCTCATTCCCATCAGCCCCTATGAAAATAAGCAGAGCTGAGACTGTGAGAAAATGGCAAAAAGTAATTTAAAACCTCACACTACATATGTAGGAGAACCTAAATATTTATTTTAAAAACACAGAGTGCACAGCTTCTGTTGGGGAGGATGAACAGGGGACAACAAATCTGATATTCAGGAATCCTCAGCAATACTTTGAAGAAGCAAAATAAACGGGCAAGCAGGTTGCATGGATTGATAACAGGATACAAACCCTTAATGCTTTGACATGAGCCTTAAACAATAGTTGCTCTTTCAAAACTGGATCTTGAAACTATTCCTATCTTGAAATTGTTCAGTGGACTATGGAAAAAATATCTTCCCTTTCTCGTTGGAGCAAAATGTTTTCAAATTCTTGCCCTTGATGGCTTGAGAAGCATCAAAAGCTGAAGTATCTATGTAAGGAAATTTGGGGAAAAAATTATTAAATTAAAGAGATTAATTTGAACTGCCTGACTTAAAAGCATTTTATTAAAGGAATGGTGTGTAAAGGAAATGTCCACAAAGCAGCATCTTATCTAACAGTATTTATTACTCTTAACGTTTTGGGGGACAGACTTTGTCTTTTATATGGAAAAAGAGGTGGCTAGAGACAGAAATTTATTAGTAGGACAGTTGTAGCAACATCTCTGCAGTAGACTGTTGCCAATTTATAAGCAAATAAGGGGCAGGTCCAAATGTAAGAAGTTTAAATAGCATGAATAAAACACTATGAAATTTTAGTAAAGTGAATGAAGCAAAAATGGAATATTATCAAAATAATAAATGATGCTAATTTAAAAAAAAAGAAAAAAAAAAAAGCCAACAAAACCCCACAAAACCCAAAATGACCCAAAACCAAACAAAAATGTACAGCAGCACATGTTAAAAACTATTCTTCATGAAGAGAGTGGTAGTAACCACATACAAATTCCTGGGCAAATTAACAGCAGCTGGGCCAGGCAGTGAGTAGTCTGTGCTACTCACTACTCTTGGAGACAGGCCTGTGTTGAGTATCAGCCTATTGACCCCAAACACTGCGTGAAGGGGAATGCAATAAAGCCAAGGCAGAATCACATAAGCTGCTCAGCTGACAAGTTCTTTCTTTGAAGGACACAAGCTGTGCTATTTAACAATATGGTTAAAAATATATGCAAGAGAATCTGGTCCTGCTTTCTCACATGTAAAAGAAGCTTCTGCATGAAAACCAACTGATGTATCCATCCCCTTTGTATTTGAAAGGCAAATATAAGATTTAATTTTTGGAAGACTTTTAAATTGTTTTCTTTTCCTCTTGGGATAGTGACTAAGTGATTTCATGCAGTCAAAGCCCTTTTATTTGGCTTCTCTATTAACTGTGTTCTTGGTTTGGCAGTTCCATTTTCAAGCTGGAGGAAGCACTGTGATGCCTGCAGTGAACAGCACAGGAGATTTCCCCTTGAGCCCTTCTTGTGATAGGTGTTACTGCTCAAGTGAAACCTGTCCTTTACTGCCCCAAGTTTTGTATTCCACCTATTCAGAGAGCTGATGGACAGGAATGTCCTCTCCAGCAACATATGTTCTAATGTTTATTCATTCCCATAAACCAGATCTGATCTGCTGACTGCTCATCTGCAGCTTATTTACTCTAGAATTGCTTATTTTTCTTGCAAGCTTCTGTGTTCCATATTTCTGCTATCTGTGACTACAGCACGGATCACACAAATAAACCCGCTCAGGGTCATACAGTATTACCTCAACACCTCCTGGCTTCCAAACATTTTTTTCCAAGTGTCTTAAATTACTTATCCCTCAAATTCCTCGAAGGAACAAGCAGAAATACTGTCTACACTGGTTAAAAGTCAGCTATGTCCACTCCTTAGGCTTAACTTTTTAACCCAAAACCCCTTATGCCACTATTACCTCTCACGCCATTAACCCACACCTTTATGCAACAGAAAAATATAATGCATTTCAATCCGAGTTTCTATCAATTTTTACTCCTACCAATTATAATCTTTATCTGTAACTCATTCCATCCAAATGTCAAAGCAAGACACTATTTATAAAAAAAAGACCGTCTTCAATGATTTTCTCAGGATCTAAAGATGGCTTACATATATATAAAAAGCCAAAATAATATTATAATTCAGTATTTAAAGAAAGGCATAGGATAAGTTAGTAGGACAAAGTATGTTGATTTTGGTATATATTTTTGCATATATAACACATATATGCAGTTATTTTTTTAAACACATCGTTAATGTGAAACCTTTTGTTGCTTAAAAAGATTGGATGGCAACTTGTGTACCAAATGCATTTTCCATTTATGTTTGTTCTCAGAGTTGTACTCACATTGGCCGTCAACTGAGTTGTCAGAGCTGATACTTTTTCTTGGGAAGCATCCAATTCTCTTCGAAGCTTCCGAATCTGTATGTTTTAAGAGAGCACTTTACTGCATTGTAATAAGGACAAATACAACAGCAAGACACAGTGCAGAGTGCCTTAGCAGAACATTTATGCTTGTCAAAAAGGATGTGCTCTTACCTCTGACTGGCATTTCTCTTCAGGCTGTAAAATAAAAGAAAGGAAATACATGAGGATATTACAACATAACCAGCCTGACAAATTTATGCAAATTTTCAATTTTTTTTTTTTGCATTTCAATAACTCTAATGTGAGTTCCTTATTTTGAATTCCCACATCCATATTCAATCTAAGATAATCTCTTAATTTATTTACTCTCAAACAAAAAGAAAACAGGTTGCTGGTGTAGTACTTCCTCCTGGAGGAAGGAATCTGGGCTCCACCTTCCAGCCTGCTGACCAGAGCACCTCTGAGCCTGAATCCTGGAATGCTGAAGTCCTGTCTCTGTGCATAAGGACGGCATGAGGCTCTGAAGAACCAGGACTGCCACAGAACATGGCTGATCCCTTTGTCCCATGCTCAGTTCTGCATGGGAAAGAGATCACGTTTTGGCATTCCAAAATGACACTGGAAAAAAAAAATTCCTTCCACTTGGGTACTGCTTAGGCACTGTGGGGATGGAAAAGTGAGGACACACTACTAGTTCTGAGAGGATGCCAAGTGGATGTACTGACTATCTGTTGTGGTCTTCATGATAAAATTGTGGCTACTATGGCTCATTTCTAACCAAAGTTATCAGCTAAAGAGAACTATACAGTATAAAGTTCCACACTCCACTGTCCTTATGCAAACATGGTCACTATCAGCCACCAGGAAAATTACACCCATCCAACCACACTATTAGGGGCCACTCATGCCTGGGCAGCGAGCACAGAAACCAGAAGCTCTGAGTACTCTCCTTGTGGCTCCCATGGTTATGAACAGCAGCCCAGAGAAAAAGGTCTCTTTTCCAGCCTTCCAATTCCTTATTTGTTTTGGTTTTTTATGGACCTCGCTTGAGGCAAGGCCAATAACGAAAAGTGGTATTTTAAATTTATTATCGAGGTCTTAAGGCCATGTTCACATATGGCTTGTTATCAGTGAAACATATATGTAAAATAATGCTAAATAACACTATGCTGGCTTGACAGACTTCATAGACTATTACAGATGATCTTCCAAGAGAACAGTCTTCCATATACTCCTGTATTACATATGCCCAAATTCAGCTGTGGATGCATAGTAAGTGCAAAGATGCATCATACTTGCATAAGAATTTGAATTTGAAAATCCTGTTCAATTACCACATATTTCAGAAGGAATTATTATCCACTGATTTTTAAAAGGCTTGTGCCTAAAGAAAACACCAAAACAATGATCCCAGCCTGCCAGGATTACAGAGAAACCATTAATTGGCTACTTGGATATTAACAGCAGTGAAGCCACTGGGAACTAACCACTGGTACCAAATATTTCTGTACAGTCTTGTGTGGGCTGGAACCTTCCAAGCCCCTGGGTCACTGTAGTGAAACCCCAACTAGGCAGGTAAGAGCCAGGCAAGACAGAGTCTGGATGCTGCAGCCTCACCTTCCTGCTACAGCACAGGTAAAGCCTTAAATTACAAGGTCTTTTGTAGTGGATGTTTAAATGGAAAATCCTTCGTGGGACTATTAGAAGAAAATAAGCAAAGGCAACATGCATTTAAAAAAACCCCTATATTTTCAAACTTCAGTAAGCCTTATTTTAGGATCAGATAACCTAAATGAATGCATACTTGTGGAGAAAATATTACTGGCATAATGAACAAAATGACCTCTTTAGATTTATTAATATCTGTGCGTTAAAATCATCCTCGAAACTTCTTTAGTAGCAGATCATTGATATAAGGATGGAATTACTTCATTCAGCAAAATTTGGGATACTTAAGGTAATGAAGATCAAATCTCCTCAAATCTACTGAGGTCCTTCGTAGCAAAACCTACTTAGCATAGTGTAAAATACTGACTCAAAAAATCAATGGCTGCTTTGAGGTCATTAAAGTCTGTGTTTAATGAGGATACTGCTAAATATCCACAGGCATCTTTATGAACTTCTTTCCTAGCCAGTATTCAGAAGGAAGTGCTTTTTTTCCTCCTCCTTAAATGGCAAAATTAGCACAATCAGACCAGTCAATTCAATAATTTTGATTAATAAATAAACTGTTCATTTCATTATACTCACTGTCGAATAAATAGATGAAGTACTGGAGACCAAAGAGAGAGAAGAACCATGCACTAAAGGGAAGAAAATAAACACAATGAATATAAATGCACTAATCACAGAGTGGAATCATCATAAGTCATCCACTGTCAACCACCAACCTACTGAAGAAATACTTCCACAAATTTCATCATCCATCATAAACTTAATTACATTACTGCACCAATAACCATATGGTTTGAAGAATACATGGTCAGGTGATATAATCCATAAACTTGGTAAAGCTGTTTTAAAATTTTAATAATACTTGGGTTTTTTGGGGAAAATGAGGTGTGGTCGAGAAAGTGAAAAAAAAAGTTTTGATGAAGATTTGTTCAGAAATAAATATTTCTCTGGACAGTTTATCTTAAGATTCTTGCAAAAGGGCTTACTCAAGATTAAAAAAAAAAACCAAATCAAGAAATCAAGTGAAATGCAGAAGAGATTCTTCTCTTTTCCCTCTAGGGTTTTCTGGTCTTTCTTTAAAGCAATGACATTTCTTTGACAAGGCAAAGTTTTTGCTCTCATAGAAAAATTAACAGAGTGAAAACATGGATACAAAGCTTTTCCTGAAAAAGAATTAGTTTCAAGCAATTTTTGCATTTAAATATACATTCGGTAAAAGATATACAGTGATGGACTTCAGATCTACAGAGGTCCCTTCCAACCCCAATTATTCTGTGACTCTCAAGGATGTTACCATCATCCTGACATTAGGATTTACATATAACATCATTTAATTTTTGATTACACTATTAAAAAAAACCTACCTGAAGCTACTGAAACATGCAAAATTACCTTTCCTTTACTTTTATTTTTAGAAACAAAATACATTTAACTGAAATTCTTATTCAAAATTCAGGATAACTTCATACAAATCACACACAATAGTGTAAAATCACTTTTTCTTTCATCTAAATCCTCCAGTCAAAAAAAAAAAGAGTTTAGAAAAGCTGCCATTTTACTTTAATTACCTATTGCAATTCTACATTCATAATAAATGGGTTCTTCTTTCCCACTGACATTATATCCTAAGGCAATGCTGGAAAGAGAAGTAAACAAGGTCTAAGCTGGCTTCTGGAGGAATTTAGGACAATTTAAAAAGCCCACAAGAAAGTAAAAAACCCCTCACATCCATTAGTTTTCTCTGGTTAATCACATTTTCAATTAAAATTATCTTTCTAGTTAGATGTTAAGGACTGTGCTGCACTAAGAACACAAAAAATAACTAGTGTGAGTCAGATCCAGGGTTTGTCTAATCATGTGCTCCAGCTCTGGCCGCAACCACAGCCCATGTTTATAGAAAAGAATGAAAGAAGGAGGCAGATACCCGGTGATTATTCCCCAGGTATGCCTTTGCACCTTCTGGGAATCAGCAGAGATGGAAACTTCAGAGATGGAAACTACAGTCAGGCCATTATTTTTGTCTAGTTGCTGTGACCTCTCTCCCATTAACTTGCTTAACTGCTTCTGAATCCACTGACACATTTGATCTGAAACAAAAAATCTCTTCTTGTGTTCAGAAATGTAATTCCTTGCAGTTCCTTTAGACCTGCTGCTGAATCACTCAGTAAGTTCCTCAAGTGTCTCCACATCCCTGTGATATGAGAAGGAATGGATATCCAACCTCTTTATAATGCAACAAATTACATATTATCATCTCCCTTCAGCCATCATTTTCCAAGTAGTTTCCAAGATTCCTGTTTTAACTTAATTCGTGTCACAGTGCCCTGCACTTCAGATCTCCTTTTTGTTTTTCTTTACCTGCATTTTTCCCTTAGGACTGGCTTTTTTAAGACGGAAAGCCCAAAGTGAGGCAATATTACAGAAGACCACAAACGAACTCATACAGGGAATATAATATTATTTTCTGGTCTGCCTCTCTATATTCTTTCCTTGTGCATTTTTTACTAATAGATATGTATCCAAAAAAGATCCATACCAGCTGTCCAGAGAAAAAAGAGAAGTCTTCATAATGGATTGGGTCACACACATTTTTGAATTAGCATCAACTGGAATTTTTTGAGACCATATTGGGATTTTAACAGAGCAAAGAAGACTCAAAATGAAAAAGGGGAAAGAACATATAACTCTGGGACTCATACTCCTGTCTTGTGAAACACCTCCATCACATAGAATGAGACATTCATTTAGGCTGGAAAAGACCTCCAAGATCATCCAGTCCAAATGGATGATGCACTAACTAGTCCAATCCATCAACTAGTCTAATCCACTAACCCAGCACTACCAAGGCCATCACTAAACCACGTCTCCAAGTCCCACAGCTACACGTCTCTTAAACACCTCCAGGGATGGTGACTCAAGTGCATCACTGGAATGTGTATGATTTCAGATTTCTCGTTTCAAGGACAACTAGGGAGTTAATATTTTTGAGTAATTTCTTTTTAAACTATCTGCAGATGGCTACTTGAAGGCTATTTAATCAGGAGCCTGAAGGCAGTTATGCTCTTGATGAGAGCTCTGGTTTTTTGCATGCATCTGCATGCAGCCTACAAACCCTAATTGTTTTGGAGCTATTACTTTAAAGCACTATAAATGCATATGCAAGCATGTTAGAAAAGTAAGGCTCTAGCCATGATCAACTGCCCAAGGAGCAGAAAGAACAACTGGTATTGCAGTCAGTAGCACAAAAAAGAATATAAATTTATATCCCAACAACAATGAATTTAATTATTTTTAATCTCTAAGTATCAGGGTGGAGTCAGTGGCAGCTCAGTTCCTGTGAAAGACTTTCGGTTGGGGAAATGGGGAAACTGGAGAGCTGAGAGAGCACTCAAGTTTTATGCTGTGTTTTTTTCCCCCCTGAAGTTCTGGATATGTGGAAGCTGCTCCCATTGGCCCCTCCACAGTCCTGAAACCCTTTCTGTCAAAAGAGTTATGTACTGCAACGCTGACTAACATTTTGACCTGCATGCTGTGCTGTGAGAGAACATGACTGTAGTTCACATATTTCACACTATAGAAGCAAAAGACAAAAAAACCTTTAAGAATAAATCCTGGCCCTGCTGAAGTTAATGAGAAACCAATGTCTTGTAATCTGATGTGCTAAGAAATAATTAAGAAGTAGGTTAGTAAGCTTTATATAAGACCTGACACTGCCTGATTGTATAAAATCAATTTGTTCATTAACCACAAATTTAATTTCTCTAATACTTTTTAATCTGTTCCCTCAAGGTGAAAGTGAATTAGATCCACAGGTCTGAAAGCACAGCACATCTATGCCATATTCAGAACCACTTGTTCACTCAGCATTTGTGATTCCCTGGGAAATAAGCAGGAGCTAATAAGCCTTCTGTATAGCCAGGGAAGTGACAGAAGACCTTTCACCTGAAGACAAAAATACAGAGACTACATCTGAACATTCATCCCATCTGGTAAAATATTATTATCCTTTTAGGTGCCAAAAACTGGGGAAAATCTGAAAGGGACCTCTTCAGCATGTCCACTGCAGGTTCAAGTTCCTTCCTTGTATAAAAAAGTGATATTTTTCAACTGCTTTCAAGTCAATTTTTCTTGGACTTCATTTTTATTACTTTTTTTAAATGAACGAAAAGGACTTAGTAGAACATTTCACCTAGCTCTTCTCTTTTAATTTTGGTTGGTCTTTTTTTTTAAATGGTTCATCCTCAACCATGTAATGCTTATTAAATATTTACCCAAACTAGCCCCTCTCCTGGAACAAGAATTTCTGAATTACAAGAGAGAGTTTAACCTCCAACATGCCAAAAAGAATTTGCTGCAATCTTCAGCACACTTAAAAGACTACGGTTACGCTTTTTTGGAGGATGTCTTCAATAAAACCCGAGTAAGTTTTGCTGTAGTAACTCTTTCAGTAAATCATCCAAGCATAACACAGATGCAGTGACTTAAATTCCTTCAGATTATATTAAGGAACAATTCAGTCAGAGCACTTCTGTTCATCATTGTATGGAATTCAAGTGACTAAGCATCTGGCAATCTTTGTTCATGATCACCCAGCTCTCTGAGAGCAAACAAAGTTTAATTCCCTCAATGACCCAGTTTTCGGACCTACAGCATTATTCTAATAATTTTCAACTTGTAATGAAGATCGTCAGCCATGGACCTCTAAAATACAACTAAATGTAATGAAGTTAGATTGACTAAATTCAGTAAGAAAACAATTAATGAATCTTTCCAGAGTCATATCCAATATGCATTTTCTACTTCTTTCAATGGCAAAAAACTAGTGGAAGAGCCAGTATCTCCAGGAAGGCGCTTTGTGGCTCTTAAAGGCCCCTACAAGCAGCGAACTGTGTTTCCCATGCATGCCTGGCTCTTGGGGAGCAGCAACAATGGGGCACAGGCATTAACACTGCTGAGTAAGCACAGGTCTTCAGCAGTAGAGCATAAGAGCCAGCAAAGGCTTGTGTGACCTGTAAAGTACAATCAAGCTACAAATCCTTGCCAGAAAGGAGATTTAAAACTCTAAGAGTTTTAAATATTGATACAGCTTCCTATGACTCGCTCCCAGAGCTCACTCTGAGCTTGACTTCTCAAAGTGCAGCGCTTGAGGATTTTAATGTGCGCTCACAGCTTCTCCTGCTACATCCATAAGGTCACCTGATCAGCAGCAACCAAACTAAGCATTCATTTATACGTTTTTCTTATTATATTGACATGGGTTCTTTTTATTGAGCACGATTACCTATTTCAAAAGATGATGAGGCATTAAAAAGACGAGTCTAGATGCTCTGAAGAACTACTTGGGTCCTTTCTTTGGAAGATGTGTGGTATCAAACTAGGACATTCAGCAGAAATAAAAAGACAATCTGAGTACAGATTAAATACTGGGAAAATTACTGGGATAGAAACAGTCTGACTAACACCACTTATGTTATATTATAAGCAGAAGTGTGGAGGTGCAAGTTTAGGAGAATACCCCTATTGATGGAACACTAATGTGCTGACTCTAAGCATGAACTTTCCATTTTGAAATTGCTAAAAATGCAGCACAGGATTGTTTAAACAATTTCTTGAACAGTCATGGTCTAGGTACAACACTCATTTCCTGTGTCTGGCCAGAACAATCACTGAATGAACACCATCATTCTCTCTGGTGACCAGTGACAGGACTCGAGGGAATGGCCTGAAGCTGAGTCAGGGGAGGGTTAGGTTGGATATTAGGAAAAAGTTCTTCACCCAGAGGGTGGTTGGGCACTGGAAAAGGCTCCCCAGAGAAGTGGTCACAGCACCAAGGCTGACAGAGTTGAAGAAGCCTTTAGGCAACGTTTTCAGGCATGGGGTGTGATTCTTGGGGATGTTCTGTTGCAGGGCCAGGAGGTGGACTCAATGATCCCTGTGGGTTTCCTCCAAGTCAGCATATTCTGTGATTCTATGATCAGAATAACAATGACTAGGACTTAAGTTTTATTTAACACTGAGAGCTCCACATAGAGAAAGCTGTGCTTTGAAATGACCCCTTATGCTGAACTGAAAAGCGTCCAATTTTCACTTGGTTTATGTAAAAATGCCATCTTCTGATCATTTCCAGCACCATCACATACTTTGCTGACCTTCTTCGAAGCCGTCACGGAAGGAGCCAGAGCGGCTCATGGTCCTGCTCTTCTCATCCAGGGACATGGAGCTGTTCCTGAAACGAGTGTCACTGTAGGGGTCGTAGGGACCATCCGTGTTGGAGAGGCTGTGTGTCCGCAGCATGGTGGGGTTTGACAGGCTCATCTGGGCTGCGGTCGTTGGGCTTGCTGCAAAGAGAACAATAAACACCAATTTATTTGTGGAACCGCAAATTTTCCTGCAGCTACCAACAAACCTTTTTTCTCCCCCCCTCTCTACTTTAAGACATGAATTTTTGATGTCATGTTCTTCAGGCTTTGTTCTTTTTCTAATTCAATTAATTCAAATAAGAGGCATGCAAATCAAGCTAGTGAATATGAAAACTCAGGTAAACAGGGTCATTTTAAACACAGGGTGATATGTCTATGCTTCCACAAACAAGCTCAGTCAACTCACTAAAACCTCATGGACATGAAATAATTAAGTCTCATTTAATTTGGAACTGTCCTTCCTCCAAAACTAGTCTATATAGAATAGGACTTCTTCAAAGCCTTTAAGTTCTTAGGAAATGACATTTTTCTATGTATTTAAATCACAAATGTAAAGAGCTTTAGTTCCCTAATAGTTGTATATTTAAGAATTGTTTTTTCCACTATGAGGTTGTAAGAATTGTAAAATATTAATTTTGCCTAAAAAGCCAATACTCTCCCAGCCAGTGTTAAGAGTACAAATTGACTATTCCAATTTTGCATTTTTTAAAAGAACTTTTGGGCTAAATTTACTCAGAATTAATAGACTTGTGGGAAAAAAGAGAACAACAAAATCACTGTTCAGCTGGCAGGTTCCTCTTGGTGTGCTGTCATTGCTTGTTTCTATATACACGAGCAACTGATACAGATTATTGTAGAAGACAGAATAATTCGGCTTAGAGGTGATCAACTTTCATATCAACATTTGCTCTTAAATTAAATGCAATGACCCCTCTTGACTCCAATATCTCCAAACTCTCTTCTTAAGAACACAGAAAAACGTATTTCCTTTTTTTTTTTTCTGGAGTAAATTTCTCTTTGTAGCCAAGTAGTTTTTGAAGCTAATTAATATAAATAATCTCCAAGCCTCTGCATAATTAGTTAATTTTCAGGGCCAGTGACAACACTTTTTTTGTTATTTTCTTTGACTTTCATGAATTTTCCTAACAGTTTGTTAGATGTTTGCAATGTCATTACACTGTGTGTATATTCAGCTGACATTTTGCTAAGTGTCAGTTTATTTAAAGCTGTTTATTGAATGTGTTTCTTTCAAGCACACTCAAAGAAAGGCTTTAAAACATCATTACTGCAACTCCAAACTACCCTTGAAATAAGTGACTGTGCAAACTGCTGCAAATACACACAACAGAAGAAGTTCATAAACACAGGCTTAACTATTTTGCATATAATTATTATATACAAAGTAGTTATTATATAGAAGTTATAATAAACAATATATTTATTTTAAAAATACATACAAAGATAAAATATCAAACCAATGAGACTGGTACATACAGTAAGTAATATGCTTGGATTTTACAGCATTATTACTATACAGGTGAGCAACAATTTAGGTCTTTTAAGCACCCCAATGTGTGATATTAACAAACAGCTCCACTGAATAGCTCACAATTTATATTAAGGAATCTGATTACTCCCAGAGAAGTAGTTTTAAAGCTACTGCAAGTATGGCACCTTTGGGCATACAAGATAATAACGCAAATTAGTCACACTCATTTCAATGAAAGCACTTCCTGAGGTTGAATGTGGGACTTGGAGCTGCTGAAAGAAAATTACATTGTGTAAGAGGCTGTTTTCAAGACATACAATGTATTGCTATGATTATTCAAACAGATAATTATTCACCCAGCTGAGAGAAGTTAAATCTAGTTCCAGAGGGTGATGTTATGCTGGATCCAGATGAAAATGGAGAATTGCCAGCAGTATCCTGCAGTCCTCCTGCTGAATGGGACCGCAGCCATTCTTTTGCATCTTCCTGACTACGGAGTTGGGAGGATGGAGTATACCTGCAAAAACAGACAGGTTTTTCACAATGAACTTTGATATTTATTTAATTTAAAAAAAAACCAAACCAAACAACCATGAAATGTCACAAGACTTGAGTAGGTAGAAAGGGAAAGAAAAATGGAAGAATCCTCATATGAAATTTAAGGATTAAAATTGTAAAACCCCAATAGAATTCTGAATTAAGGAGCTGCTCCAAGCTGTTCTAAGCTGTTTCTAATTCATTTCACCTCTGTTTGGGAAAAAACCCAACCCACACACTTCTTTCCTATGGCATCAGTAGTAAAACTAGACTGACCCAAAAGTTACAGACAGAAGTTGTGCAGTGTAGCACTGCAGAATAAAATATAGTGTGTATTATGCATGTATGATTTAAAAATAAAACCATAACTTGGAAAACCTTTCCTTAGGTTATGCCAAAATTCTATCACTATTTTAATATTTTGGTACATCTCTAAGATTAGCTGACATTTTGTGATATTATAACCAACTTCAAGTCAACAAAACCATTATCAAATTTTTTCTCAACAAGCTGTGACCTGATAATTCATATTCCAGAGATATTCATATAGAGGACTGTGGAGGTGCATCCCATTTAGTTCAAACCTAACAGCATTAAATCATCCCAAAGGAGACTATGTTTAGACTTTTCTGAAGGGAAAGAAAACAGCAGAAACATTGTCTATGCCAACATCAACGGCAAAACACCCGCTGGCTTCAGCCTAAGCAAAGTTTTAAATCTGCTTGATTTATTGTGTATATGCCTGAAAAATAGGTATGTTAGGACAGGTGTTACGCGAGCTACGTGACAGGGAACAGGCATCAACAGCAAGAGCAACGTGGAAACACTTGTCTGCTGATGGAATTCAGTGTCTGTCTCAGGCTGTGCCAGTGGCTTTGCAGAAATATTTATGAGTTACTAGCTCTCCTTCCAAAAACTAAACACTTGGAGCTGATATTATCTATTTAATTAATTTGATTCCCTCCAACTAAATACCCTACAGTAAGATATCACTTATTAAGGCTATTTTAAATCAATGGGAACACTACAATAATTAAAAAATTCAAACTACTTTCAAAAAATACATTCACTCTTCTGCTTATGCCTCAACACTTCAGCGAAGTCCCTGACTATCTGCATCTCTTAAACTCTGCATATCAATCAGTTTATTAAGAAAGGGAGTTTACAGTCATTTTACTTTAACACACTAAGGATTTTTTTTTCCCCAGCATTAATACCTACCTCTTCAGCACTCAAATGTTTTGGTCTTAAAAGAGATTCTTTATTTACTAGAGACATACTGGAGAATCACAGAAACATTTTAAACAAGTTGCCATTTTAAGAAAAGCTTTTAGCACTCGGCTTCATGGGACAAGGCTGTTGTGAAGAACAACATGTATAGCACAGGATAAATCTCAGCTGTAATTTCAAGGCATCACCTCAGTGATCCCAGAAGCTGCATTCAGCAATTCTGAATCTGCAATTTCCTAAACTGTCAAAGACGCCTTCTGTAAATTCTGTAACACTTAGAGCATTTAATTAATATAACTAATGTTTGTTATCTGGCTAGGATTGCTTGTACCAGTAGACAAATATTTTTTTATGCTATAAAAATAAACACCTTACAGATATACAAAATATATGAGAAGACAATTGCTGAAAGTTTCGTTGAGGATTTTTTTTGTTCTTTTCTAGAAGAGTAGAAGCTATGTCTAAAGCCCTACATATTTAGGTATTCTGAAGCAAATTTTATTTTTTAATTAATCTATCCAATTTCATCCTAAAAGGTTTGGTATGACCTTGTAAACCTTCTTTATTTGTATATTAACACCAAGGTTCCCAGGTTTAAAAAGATCTCAAGTCAGTCCATGGAATAGCCATAGAAAATGCAAAATTATGGTTTTCAAGTCAAGCCCAGGGATGGTTTAAGATGCTTTTCACCAATTCAGCCAGCAAAAGCCACAGTTCTTGCTCAAGCAGAGAAGCAACTAGATGAAAAAAGCAGAGAAGCAACTAGATGAAAAAAGCACAGTCGTCAATTACCTTCTTTGAGGATTAAAGAAACAGAGAAAGAGAAAGAAAGAAAGAAAGAGAAAGAAAGAAAGAAAGAAAGAAAGAAAGAAAAAGAAAGAAAGAAAGAAAAAGAAATAAAAGAAAGAAAGAGAAAGAAAAAAAAGAAAGAAGGAAAGAAAGAAAGAAAGAAAAAGTGAGAAAGAGTATTGTTGCCACCTCTTGCAAACTGCAACCATCACCACCAGCCACAAGAGAAACACAAAGCAAACTCCAAAGCCACCACAAAAGCTGTTAAACCATGTGGAAACACCAATACCTGAGTCCCTTCTTAGGCAAAGTGTTCCTATCAAGATGTGGGTCGCTGCAGAAAAGTTAAAAGAAAAGAACTTCAGAGAAGAACAAAAGGGAAGGAATAAGATCAGGACGAAGGACGTACAAACATCTGCATCACCTTTTCAGAGGAAAAGGTGCTGAGGCCTCCCTACAGAAACATGCACAGATCTCCTTACCCAGGTGGGGTTTGCACAAACATGCAGCTGGTACCATGCCAATGAACCACATCTGCTCACAGCCTCATTTCACTGTTTCTCCTACCCACAATGAACAAAACTGGCTCTTTAAATGTCAAATGGGTGTCTAAAAACAGGCTTTTCAGAAGGCTATTGGTAAAAACTGATGAGAATCTTCAAGTCCAAACCACCTTCCTATCATTTCTTTCAGCAGACACCACTGAGGGAATGCAGTTAATTACTGTCACAGCTGCAACGTACGGAAGTACTGAGCCCAGACTGTTTAAATTTCCAAACCTTAGCTTAAATTCCATTAGCAAAATAAAATGGACCTATTAGTTGCCCAAAACTCAACTATTTCAGTTTATGTTTTTACAACTGATGAACTTGTTACTGAGTAGAATCTGTTAATTTATTTTGAAAGAAAATATCCACATGCTTAAGTAAATTAATTAAATGACAACCCTTATGGCTAAATTACAGTATAGTACTGATAAAATTACATCAGCAAGCAGAAGCGAACTAGAATGTTTAGATTTGTGTCAGCTTTTTCTAACTTTAGCATTCATCTCTACAAGGATGAATGTATCTAAGTCCCTGGAAAACACTCATAAACCAAACTGCAATAAAAGACTGACGACACTGAATGACACAGGGACTTCACGACAAAAAGGACAGGCCAGAAAGGCAGTGTGAAAAAGCAGCATGCCAGAGGAATGCTGAAATGCTAGTGAGAGTTTAGATTCATAGGAAAGAAAAAAAGGGCTTGATTTTCAAATTGCCTTTGGCAAAGGAATGAAGTGTGTGTGGGTAATACCCCCCCACAATCCAAAAGATGTTCCCAGAAACAAGAGCAACACCAAAAACATGCCAACTCTGCTGTTCTCCAGATTGATTTGGGTAGACAGATGGGGTGTTTGAGGGACTCTCACTGGCATGTCTTTGTGTCAGTTCACACCTGAATGATGAACACAGCAGAGCACTCAACTGAGCACAGTCTGGCACGAAACAATTTGCTTCACTGAGATGGGCAACAAAGCCTACAGCCTTGAGCGTACTCCTGTCCTGAGACAGCATTACCTGTCCTGTCTCCTGGGCAAAGTATTTCGGCAGAATTTGGGGCTAGCAGCAGGGGAAGAAAGAGGGCTAGAAGAATCAGTCCAACAAGACAGAAAACAAGAGAAGGAATATTAGAATGAAAAGATGAAAGAACAGAAAGGAGTTATAATAAAACAAAACCAGAAAACCGAACTCTCAGAACATTATATTCAGGTGTAATTTTCTCCACTGAGATGCAACTACAAAAATTTTGCTACCTGAATTCATAATTACACATCAGGATGCAGCTGATTTCCAATGCTACTAGAGGTCCCTCAGAGACCATGCATTGCCTAGTTTACTCTCATGTCAGCTCAATGAGCCACCAATACAGCTCTGATGCTGAAAAACCAGCCCTGTTCCCTCCTCCCTGCTCAGCCTCTTCCCAGCTCCTACTCTGTGTTCACACAAATACTGATGAATCTGAAACTGATCTGTCTGAAATACAATTCAGGTGATCATTTTTCACTTGGATCCAGCTTCCAATTGGATTCACCAAGCATTCACATGAATGCATGAACTGAAACACTGTAGGGAGCAGCTGGAGATGGGACAGGACAACAAGGAGAGGCTGAGAAGGGATCAAACGGCTAAGGAGATGGAGACTTCTCTTTTCAGCATCACCTCCAGAGCTCCATCAAATGTGATAAACAAGAAGTTTAACAGGAAACAGTTGACTTTTCAAATCAAAATGATAATAACAATGGAAAGTATTTTAATATCACTATCAGATCAATTAACAGGAGACCTTTGGAAGGATAACATAGGATGCAAAATTCAAATATTAGGTATCATATGGTAGTAAAAAAAAGGTGTCACAATGGCTACCATAGCAAATTAAAAACCTCACCTGAACCCATCCTCTTGCTCTGAACTGGGGTCCTTGCCTGGAATGGCTTCTCTGTATGTCCTAGCAATACCATTCTGTATTACCTTGTAAGAAGCCTTACTTGATTTGCCAGGGCTTCATTCCCGTTTGAGACACATACAATCACTGGGAAACAAGAGAAAAACCAACTAACCTTTCAGACAATGTAGTCTTAACACTGTTGGTTCGGACAAAGGGAGTCAGAGAATCATCTTTAGAGGCTGGAATCAAGCCACCGGAGGAGTTATGGCTCAGCCCACCTCCACTGCTCAGGGAGATGTCAATGGATTCACAGCTGGTGTGAAGGCTGCTGACAGACTGGTATCCAATGCCATCCTTGCTAACGGCAGAAGAGCTACTCGCGTTGGTACCCCACGTTAAACTGTTGGAAGGAGCTGAGTGTGCTGAACTGGGACTAGAAGCCAGTGGAGACTGGTTCAGATCTGTGTTTTTACTATAGAGAGGACTGCTGCCCCCACTGCTCAGCACACCACTGCCAGATGGGGAATCAAGGTTACCCTGTTGGTTCATGGTAGCATGAGGATTGGAGATGACTACCGAGTTTTTCATATTTTCAGCTGTTGTGATGGGAACTTGTTTACTAGGCTTGCCACCAAAAAGTCTGTAAAAAAAAGACAACATGAAAAATACATAAAATGGAATATTAAGTCCAGGGATATTTTATATCTAAACCATATATCTTCTTAGCTCCAGAAAACCAACATTAAGTACAGGATCCTACATTGGACATATGCAACCATAAATTTATAATCTCCTTGTGTTCACTGTCCCTTCAATAAAGCCCAGAGGCAATTACAATAGCTTCAAATATCTTAGGTGTGTCTTCTCTGAATCATCAAATACAACTTTCACAAAGCTAAAATACAGCTTCACAGAACTAAAATACAGTCATATCATCTTCTGCTCCTTAAGGAAGAGGGATACCAGAGAAACAGTGCATTGATCAATCCATAATGGAATACTAGAAGCTGAAAGCTTGTTGACCAGGCAAATTCTGTGCAAATCACCAAATGCTCTGCACAGAAGCAGCATTTGCTGGGATGCAACAAGAATAATATGTATTCATATCAAAGGTAGGTTTGTTTCATTCCATGAGCCAAGCTGGTTGGAAACTTTTTTTAGTGGAGAACGAGATGTTAACTGCTTTTTGGCATCTGGAACTGCCTCAGTTAAAAACTAGTTGAGTTCCAGAACTCAGAGAGGGAGGGGATATAGTCAGCATAGCTGGAGGAGGCTGACTGGGATGCAGCTGCACTGCCAAGGAAGGAGACACTTCAATTCCCTCACTAATAGTCAATGGGAAAGTTCTCAGAAGTGCAAAAGTGTCTTAGAGTAAACTTGCTTAAGACTAGGTTATCAATCATTCCAAAATCAATCTTCAAAATTAGGAAGGAAGTGTATCTTTCACTTCAGGTTCAAACATCCGCTCCAAAATGTTGCTTCTGCTTCTGCCACTTTGCTCCTGTAACTGCCTTTGGAACCTTAGTTTTTCTCACACATACCTACATGGATTTGCTTTTTCAACCATTCACTGAGGAGTAATGGGGATGAAATCTTCCAAGGGGGTATCTATCAGACTGTAGCCCTCAGAACAGAGGACCACAGCACTTCTATATGAGTGTTCCTAAAGACTTATGGTGGGTGTGCACCAGGCAGAACTTTCTCTGCTTTCAAGCTTGCCCAGGTTGTCTGTACAACACACGGACACTAAGTTACTTCATCCAACACATCCCAGAAACACAGGCCATGGGGCAGAGCTACAGCACATGTGGAGCAAGCCCAGTGATGCCCAGAGGCACTCACTGTCTGTATTGCATGGGTGCTCCCTGCAGCTCCAGGCTACCTGTGAAGGCTGCCTGGAACACAACCTTTCTGGGTGGCTGCTACTGCACACTTGATACAAGGCACCTGGATAACACTTCAAAGTGCCAGAGGGCAGGTTTAGATTAGACATAAAGAAGAAATCCTTCCCTGTGAGGGTGGTCAGGCCCTGGCATAGGTTGCCGAGGGAAGCTGTGGATGCCCCATCCCTGGAAATGTCCAAGACCAGGTTGTACAGGGCTTGGAGCAACCCGGTCTAATGGAAGGTGTTCCTGCCCATGGCAGAGCGGTGGAATGAGATGAACTTCATGGTCCCTTCCAACCCAAACCGTTCTGTGATTCTATTGCCTTAAGCAGCAATACCAGCTTAGGGTATTCCTGTTCCTATGCCAGAGCATACAACCTCTTCAGCTGCATTGGGAAAACTCTTAGAGATATGATCCCAGAGCTTAAAAACACCCAACTACCCCCGCAACAGTTTGCAAGCTGTTTTTAAGCTACACAGTCTTTCCTGTTTACGACAGCATAGAAGTTACACATATTTGCAGACTTATAGGTAAATCTGTATCATTACAAAGGTATGGATTCTAATTCATTGGATAAGACAAAAAAATTACAGGGCCAAAAGGAAATATGCAAAAAAACAAAAACTCATCGTAACTGACCATGAAAATTAAGCTCAAAATCATCTTCACTGTCATTCCAGAAAGCAGCAAAAAGCATATACAAGGCCCAATTCAGGTCTGACACATTTTAAAACATGACAACTTAAGAGAGGCTGGTGAAAATTCAAGTGTGAAATTGTAAATCAAATGAGAAAATAGTTAAATTGAGCCTACGTGTCTTCTCTTTGAAGTTTCATGTATTTCTAATGTAGTATTTCAAGTACACAGCCAGCAATGTGGCTTTCTAGTAATAAAAAAATTCCCAGTCAAATTCCTATCAATGTGCCTGAGGCTTGAACACTGAAAATCTGCATTTGTCATGGGCTATACTATAGAAATGAAAGGTCTATTGGAGTTTTTAAGTAGCCATTGATGAAAATTGCCTGTTCTAAGGGACATGGGTTATTTACTGATAACCAGGAACAAAATAAAGTATCTTGAATTATCCTCACACAGGCTCTTCAAATAAAACCACCCATCTAAAAACAGTTTACAGCTTTAGCTTAAGCTGCCATCACAGCCATTATGCTTGCACTGGTGCTTCAGATGGAATGTGGCTTTCTCACATCACTGGAAGCAGGATGATGTAGCAAAACCATATGGGTATTATGGGTGTCAAGACAGAATGAAATGCAAAACACTGCAACTTGAAACAGACAAGCTACTCAATGTCAAATTCAATTGAGAAATAATATTAACAGAACTTTTCACCAGTATTGAGGCTTTGATGTACACTGCATCAACAAATTAATTCCTCACCAACTACATGCTAGTGCTAAAATAATGTATGGGCTACCCTTGGAGAAATAGAAGACAGATAGGATTTTTGTTCAATAAATACTATTAAAATAACAAAATTTAACCCAGCTTAGACAGTAACTTTATTTAGGGTTCTTCTATACAGGCTAAAATGTTGAGTCTTGCAACATACTGGCCTAATCCACACAACTAGAAGATTGCTTTAGGTGAATCTAAGCATGGCAGGCCAAATTATGCCACTGTCATCAAGAAAATCTGAGATAACTCTCCCATTGTCAGTTTATCCTTTGATCCACCATTGGAGGTTTGTTACATACACACAGGAGCAAGAACTCTTCAGTAACCTTCAGGTAAGAAAACCCTTATTCCTGTGATATCTGCATGGGTAAAAGCCTTCAGGTATGACCTTTGTAACAAAGAGACTCAAGTCACAAACGGCAAACTTTCTGCCAGATAGGTTTGGTTTTTTTCCCAAAAGTTAAATTTTTTGCTGCTGTTGTGTGACAGCCTGAGTATTCACAACACTGGCCAACCTGTTTGTGTGAAATTAAGTGTAAATCCAAAGGACACTAAATAGTAAGTGCTCCGCAAAACACAGCCAGGCCTGGCTGGGAGAGTCCTGCTCATTCAGCTCCCACTAACACCATTGCACAACCAAGGAATTCGTTGCCTACCTGCGCAAAGTGGGAGAGGCCACATCGGGGTACTTGACTCCTTGCTGGTGGGTACTCTGAGCTCCGCTAGAGGCAGTCTGTGATGCAGGGTTCACTTTAACTGAATTACATGAGGCCACGCTTTCGTTGTCAGACGAAATCCCTTTCTCTTTATCAGTCTGATTGACTAATCCTGGCAGAGAGTTTCCAAGGATCACCTTGGCAGGCTCTCTCATTTTAGGGACAGGCAGCCCAGCTGATTTGCTGCTTATGTTGGAGTCTATGCTACTTGTGCTAGATCTATTCCCAGCTCCACTTCTGCTACTGGATTTACTGGGCCGGGGTAAACTACGATACTGAAGATTGGTTCGTGCACTAAGTGCTAAGTAGCCATCATCCTGGTTCTGGGAGCCATCAACACTAGTCTTCCGACCAGTGGTCCTACCCATGAGTCCAGACGACTTTGGGATTTTTCCCAAGGTAGCCGATCTACTGGTGAGAGTTGCCCCACTGGCAGTGATTATAGTCATGCCTACAGCTGACCCACTCTGTTTCTTAAATCCAAATGTATTAGCATTAGCAGCAGTTGTTCTAGAGTTACTTGTGGGAAGCTTTTTGGATTCATCACCACTGCTGCGTCCTGCATCTGATGGGGAACGTTTAACATGTCCAGCTTTAGGAGATAGTCTACCCTTTTCTGATACCTTGGCGTCATCAGTTTTCCCTACAAAAATAGAAAAAGAATTCTAATATTTAATGACTTGAAAACATCAAGCAAATGATGAAACTCAAAGCAGCATGAAAAGCAAAAGCGTGTTAGCCACCAGAGTGTGGTTCAAAGTTATGATCTAGTCTGCACTGAACTTACATGCCACTCCAGTGAGTTATACATGCAGACTTGCCAGAGAAAATATGTGGTGTCTTTGCCCTCAAGAATATGAAAAGCAGAACAGTCTTTACGTAATAGTGACAGATAAGAAAAAATGTTTCCCTATGTAGCTATCACAGATTGATCACTTTTATCATTAGACAGAAGTAGTGTTAGGCTGTTAGCATAATTTTCCTAAAAGGCATTGTTCAAGAAAGTATCTAACTTCAACTTTTTCATATACAATTCTATGCACATCCAAATAAGAGGAGAGGTATTAAATTATATTACTCAATTATGGAAACTCAGTCAATTTTCATTCACACATCTGCAAGTGATAAAATCATTAATACACTTATAAGAAAAGCCAGAAATTATGTTTAGCATAAATGAACATGCTTGTTTAGTATAGTGGGGGGGGGAAATCTCCTCAACCACATGTACTGTATGCTCTTAGTTAACAGTGACTTCAAAAACTAAAAATATATTATTTATTCTTCACATGGTACTACTGTGCCCAATAAATAGCTTGGCTTAAGACTGGAGTTGTCACGAAAACAACTTGCATGGTGTACTAATCTGAAATACTCATTTTCACATGAACAGAAATAGAAATGTGGACATACGAGATGCTGCATAGGTTAAAGCAATGCCTAAAAATACAGACAGGATTACCTGAAGTTCAGGTTCTGCCTCTGCAAAGGATTTAAACTGTTTTCATACTGAACACACTTTTTGGTTTGTTTATGTCTTAGACCTTTTCTCACCTGTTCCAGGTGTCTTTAATGTGCCTGAGGTGGTTGAAGGTTTAGGCCTTGGTGTGGTAATGCCAACCTGAGCTGACATGCCCCGTCGCCAGGAGCCCGTCTGTGAAATAACAGTGTTCTTCCTACCAGAAGTGCTTTTATCAGACTCATCTGACACATCAGAGGGATTCCGCCTCCATTTAGATCCTGGCTCCATTTTTATGCCGCTATCAGATCCTCCATCTGATTTCTTGACTTCATCACTGGACCATAAGGAATTCCGCTCAACTTGGGAATGCTTTTCTGCATCAGTCTAGGACAGATAAGGAATTGCAAGACAACCTTCAGAGCAGGTCTTTCTTTTAAGAAGCTTCATAAATAAGAAGCATCAAACTGAATAATCAACTCAGCAGTCATCTCTGCATAACATGCCTTTGATGAAGAAATGTCAGAGCAAGAAATGAACCCCAGCAATGACATATTTTTTTTTTAATTTGTTTGGGATAAAAATACAAAAAAACCTCACAACATTCATGTCCCTTGGAATAAATAAAGGGAGAAAAGACCCCAAACCTAAACAAAAATAGGAAAAACCCCCCCACTAGATTTATAAAGGACACATTCAGCTCCACGACTTTTATAATCCTCCATCTCAAATTTCTGACTAACCCTTTTACTGCAATGCCAAAAAAGCGTTTCAAACCTGTGCAGCCAGCTTTCCTTTGTTCCTGCTGCTTTCCTATCTCTTGTCTGGCAATCTGATCTCCAGAGCATGAGGAGGCAGCTTTTGGAACAGATTGGAAGATATGGAATGCTGTTAATTCTAACCTAACATAGTAGAAGGACACCCAAGAACTGAAGATAAATGAATCCCCCAAAATTTTCTAACAATACTCAAGACTAACTTAAACACATTAATTATCCTAGTTTTTAATCTATATGCAACTCTTACAAGACTGTTTTTTCTCCCTATTCTTTGCACAGACTGATTGTGCCACCAGTCTCTTATGGAGAATTTTGCAAAGCTCAGTGTCAAATAGAAAAATTTTTCATTAGCAAATCTTTGCCAAATTCTCAGAAATGTTTAAATTAAATCTATTAACCTATATATATATATTCCCCATACATTAGCATTTCCTATTGCTAATGATTGCTCTTTCAGAATTCTACTTCTCCTACTTCAAATGCTGTTAATTACATCTGTCAAATTTGGTAACACCACAAGCTATTTTGTGATCAGGCACAAATGACAAATATCCACACATTTGACCCCGACCCAGTGAAAATTCATAGCTGAAGTGTTCTCCAACCATTGTAACACCATGGGAGACTAACAATTCCACACTTGATCGTGCAGCTCCCAAGTAGGAGCTGATGAAAGTTGGTCAGGTGCTGAGTGCCATCTCTGCCCTGCAGCCTCAGCAGAAGATGAATGCGCTCAGAACTCTGCAGTAGTCAAAAGGTATAATTTACATAAAAGGAAATTATTTTAAATATCCCAAAGCATTATAAAGCTCACAGCCTTTATTCCCTTTGGATAATCAGAAAAACACAGCACAGGAAAGGCTGCAAGATCATTTACTGTGCCTTCAGCAAAATGCTCTTTTATTTTTAAGTTCCTAAAACATGTTTTAAGTTTATGACTTTTCTTTTCCTACCAGATCACACCATTAATATTAAAGAATTTAGAGGAATTTGGTTGCATTTCCTCTGCTTTTTACTGTAATTACTTTTTTTTAAAGCCTGAAAAACTAGTTAAGCAATCAGTATGTGAAAGTTGACACCACATATCACAATAGTCTTTCTTCAGTCAGAGGAAACAGTTTGAGCTTGGGTTATTTATCTACATATTTGGTCATTATACTAAGAAGCATTTCGAATTTTGGATTTAGATAATATTATATTCTTGTACTTTCCTCGTGCAAAAGTTGTTTCCCTGCCTCTCCATTCAAAGAGAGCAACTCAGCACAGGCTTGAATGAGACTCTGCTTTCTAATTCCCATCTCTTTGTATGGATGCCAGGTTTGGGGATGATGGGTTAGCTTTCTATTCCTGACCACTGGTAGGTGTGCAATAAATTCACAGTGTGACTGTTCCTATGTCCTAAGCCTCTCCAAAATCATCGTTTCATGCAAATCTCCTACATTTACAGACTTTGGAAGAGAGCACAGGCAAGAAGTAACAAATAATCAACCAACAAAACCACCTAAACACCACCCCTTGCATTAGTATCTTGTTTCAAGTTCCTTGTCTGGACCATTAGTGTCCAAGAGCATGAACACTACTTCAAGAGCATACACCTACTTGCTAGTAAAGGGCTTACTCTAGTTTTAGTTGACTAGGAAATACTCTTGTACTTTATATTTGCCCTCTTTTACATCTATAAGATTAGTACAGTCTCCTCGGAGAGAACAGCACTGCAAGAAGTCCTCCACCTCTGCTCTCTTCCATTTCATTCCACTACTACACCCATGGCCAAAGTTTTTCTGTAGCCTTTGAAATGCTGCACCTCCACCTTTGAAGCCCTCTGGCCAGAGATACTTCTGTTTAATGGTAAACTCTGAGAACAGCACAGGAACATAACTAAGGAATCAAAACCAAACCACAGTGAAACCTGGCTTAGGGATTGCAGCTGAAACTCCACCCACCTGGAAGGGTGAAAGTGGAAATACTGTTTGCTGGAGGTCATAGCAAGACATAGCGAGCATGAGCTGGAAGCAAAGCCTGCAACCCACTGAGCTGGGAGTAAACCACCAGGATTTCTCAACTTATTCCTACAGTTTTGTAAATCTATTCCTGAGGCTGTGAACAGACCAAACACATCTTTGCTGAGAAGTTGCCTGGATTCAACTGCGTAGGGATGCTGCTGTTTTCTATTTAAAGGAACCCTTCCATCTTCTGATCTTTTTACCATCACTTGAGTGAATTTATTACTTGGTCTCTTCCTCTCTTCAATCTTATTTCAGTTAAATAAGTTATTTTCAAATGCCCACCAGGTCCTCCACATTTCTCCTTAAAATATGTGTATGATGTGACTTTAAAGGTATACTACATGTAAAAAGTAACCTATCTAAGTCTGTGGAATATAAGGAAAAAATATTAGGGCCCCAAAACTAATACAGCTCATACATTAAGTGGTTTGGTGCCTGACATTATCACAGCAAGACACGGGAACATGGCAAAGCAAATTCTGGTTCCCATCACTAACTTGTTCAGAAACAACTTGCAAACACCTTCATTGCATTGCTACAAAAAGGGGCTACAACTATGAACATCTATGAAGATGGAGTTAATATCATATTTAAGTCTTGCTTCTCAAAGATGGGGCAACTACAGCTTCTGAATACTCAGCAGCTCTGAAAATCAGTTTCTTAACAGTCTTTTTCCTACTGCAACTATCCCTTTTTCCTTTGCAGAGATGATTCTGCCTGAGTTACTGATTTTATCAGAGACATTGACAAGTTCAGGCTCTCTCCCTTTGATGTTGCTGCATTATTTGCCTGAACTCCCAGCTGCACATGTATTAGCTTCAAGCTCCTTCTTTAATTATTTGAAATCCAACTTCTGTACCATCTCAAAAAGATGTGACAGAATCACAGCAGCTTAAAAGTGCCTCCTATTTAGGAAAACCAAAGTAGTGGTGAGAAAAAAAGGCCACACTCCTCTGCAGATATCTGCTGGTCCTTCAAGGCTCACCATCCTGGGGAAGGCAAACCTGGGCATAGGCCATCACACAGTCCTCCAGGCAAGACAGAAAATGTGTCTCTGCAGCATTCACTGCATCATGAGCTCCGAGGACTACTTTTTGGGCAGCAAAAAATCAACCCTGAAAGCTAAACATTCCATCCCTCCAAGCTGTTTTCATTCCCTTGGTTGACAAGATTAGGATATTCTGCTCAAACGAAAATGGACTATTTTATGGACAATAATAACAGTAATACCTAGAATAAGGATTATCATTCATGAAAACTGAGGAGAGAAGCAGGTCACAGATACACATAAAAAACCTGCAAACATGACCTGTACGTTCTTGGCTCATAGTTTCCTCCTCCTATACCTACACTCTACTGCCTGTACAAGCTCCAACTGCTTTTCTTCAGGTGTTTGTCTGCACCCTCTTGGATGCTGTAATACTTGTGGAGGAGGAAGAGGGGTTCATCAACACAGATTTAGATCTCTCAGAGGTGTTTCCAAGAATCTGATCCATCAGATGATAGAAGTCATACGAGTTTCTGTTTTTTTTCCCCTAGGTTAATGTTTAGTCATGTCTCCCTATTCTTCCCCTTTTTTTTTTCCCAGCAGTATTGCAATGTTGAGACAGCAACAACCGTCAAAAAATACTTCTAGTTGTCCATCTTACTCTCTGTTAGGTACTGACAAACACACTTGATTGATCTTAACTCCTCTCAACTTGTATGGGACTTGTATTAGCAGTTCGAAGTGCACACGAAATCGCTGATACACAACCAGAGGCTACCTGGAAACCCTTAATGGAGGCTCAAATATTCACTTCATGGCAAAGGAACAAAGACTAGTATATGCTTGCACCACAGTCCTGCAGACAGAGCAATACTTCACAGCAACCACAGGTCTATATTAAAACTGATACTAAAAACAGATTTAGGGTCCCGTAATGAACAGGACTGGAGAAGATTAAAAGAGGAAGGAAACTGAGGAGAAGGTCATATACCTACATCCCTCTCCTCTACCTGCTGCAATGCCAAGTCACCACATCCCAGTGGCTTTGGCACACAACACTCAAGTCCCTCAACCAGGGCATACAAAGAACAAAGCTGGACTTTCTAGTCCTTCACAATTCCAAACAAAATTCTGTGCAACTGGGGAAAAAAGAGCAGTTTATATTACTGCAAAACTCTGTGTTATGCAGCTTACTCGATAAATGAAAAACTGTTAGATACCTCCCCTTGTTCTACCCTCTTTGGATGCGTGGCATCTGAGCAAAAAATGTACATGTATCCTGCTGATGGATGTAAAATTTATCCTCCTATGAAATGCTGCCAAACATAGAAAGCCTACAGTAACAGAGAGCTCTGGAAATTTAATAAAATCTATTTCATGCTTACGTTTCTGATGGAAGTGTAAATAACCCTTAAAGTTCCATATTGACTTTATTAAATTCTTAGAATATAAATATTCTAAGAATATTTAAGAAAAGAACATAATACATTTTCTAGAGTTAAAAAAAAAAAAATCCCATTTACATCAGCTTTCTCTCCAGCAGTGCTTCTAGGAAGGCAAAAAGCCTTTGTTGTGACACCACTGCAGCAGAGATGCCACAGATTTCCCCCATGGAGGAAATATTTGTAAATGCCAAGGATGATGATAATAAATATCAATGTTACTTGTATAAACCAAAAATCTTACCTGTGCATCTAAGTTTTTGCGGGAGGAAGCAGGTGTGTTGGCATAGGAGCTGATAGAGGAGCTGGTGTTAATGTCATCAGTACTGAGATTATCTATGGTGTCACTGATCCCGCTGCTGACAGAGCTGCTGTCGTCCCAGCTGGAGAAAAAGCACAAGGAAGGTAGGAAAATAAGGATCAAAAGACAAAACATCATTCAAAAGGAAAACTATTATTTCTACAAGCAGCCCATTAACTATATGTTTGCCACAGAGCCCAGTGTATACCATCATTAATGCACCATCATTAACCAACAGCACCAAGACATAGCTCTTCCTACTCAATCGAAATGTGCGCCTGCAGTCCCAGGACAAGGAAAAGTAGTGCTATGAAGGGATATTAGGAAGAAATTCTTCCCTGTGAGGGTGGTCAGGCCCTGGCACAGGTTACCCAGAGAAGCTGTGGCTGCCCCATCCCTGGAAGTGTCCAAGGCCAGGTTGGATAGGGCTTGGAGCGACCTGGTCTGGTGGAAGGTGTTCCTGCCCATGGCAGGGGGTTGAAACTGGATGATCTTTAAGGTCCCTTCCAGTTCAAACCAGTTTATGATTCTACAATCTCCAAGTAGACATAGCACTGACTTGCTCAGCCGTAAAACAGAGATGGAGCCTAAATGCCAGGAAAAAGATCATCCTGAAACAATCTTTTGTACCTGAATGTTACACAGACCTGGGCAACAACCTGGGTCTACCATCACCAGTCTCAGAAAATTTTAATGATTGAAAGTTTAGTCCTTCAGATGGTACATAACTCTCCTGAGCTGTACCACACACCCCTTTCAAGGAGATCTACTAATCAGGACTACCTTCTTCCAGCATTTTCTAGTAAATGAAAAATGTGTAACTGGAAGTTTAGGACACACAAAGCACCGACAAAATAAAAGTCCATGCCTGAAGTGATTTGAGTGTTAGAACAGGAAGAATCAAAATGTTCTAACAACTGAGCCAGATCCACCACTCCTAAAATGCCTGTAAAAGTAAGCTCTCAAGGAAGAGATTTATAAACCAGTTTACAAATGCTCCATCTCTAAGAACAATGAAGCCAGGATTGAAACACAGTCCTGGAAATACCTCTGTGAAGACATTTCAGTCCACTGATAGATAATTATTGCTGGAAATTAGTAAATATATATATATACACACCATAGATCATTTGCAAGAGGCAAGAGCTCTGGCAGCTCTCTATTTTTTACCTCAGCTTCAGATTTTGGGAGCTCCAGACTCTCTTCCCTATTCCATTTCTGTTTGGTTTACAAACTTGTAGCAGAGATTGCAGTGAGGTTTTTGACTGGGGGAGTGAAAGACATTCACAAACCGATATACTGAACAGTTAATATATGCATTTCAAACTGAATTGTGTGTTGAGGAAGTGAACTATGTAAAGAAAGGCAACCTATCCCTGGCTTCCTGAACTTTATTCATAGCTTCACCACTGATTTACTATAGTCTGACTTTTGGATATTAGAAAGGGCTCGAAAGTGCATTGCCATATCTGACTTGGCTGCACTGATCCTCATGGAGTGAGATGATCATTTTAAGGAACTTGGGGGTACAACCTAAACATTCCAAAATCTGCCATAGACCTTTTCTGCTCACAGTATCGAAAGCCTTGGTGAGGTCAACAAAGGTTACACAGAGACCTTTGTTCTGTTCCCTGCACTTCTCTTGCAGTTGTCTGAGAACAAATACCATGTCTGTGGTGCTCCTGTTGGCTCTGAAACCAGATTGGCTTTCGGGTAGAATTCCTTCTGCTATAGCATGTATTAGTCTATTCAAGAGTATTCTTGCCAAGATTTTGCCAGGATTTTTGGGGTGAAACAAGGCTGCGTTCTTGCACCAACCCTATTCACAGTCTTTTTCAGCATGAAGCTCCAAAGGGCCACGGCAGACCTCGATGATCAGGACAGTATCTACATTCAATACCGTACTGATGGAAGCCTATTCAACCTAAGGCGACTGAAGGCCCACACCAAGACCTTAAACCATCTTGTCCGGGAGCTGCTCTATGCTGATGACGCCGCCCTTGTTGCCCACACAGAAGCAGCCCTGCAGCGTTTAACATCCTGCTTTGCAGATGCTGCTGAGCTCTTTGGGCTGGAAGTCAGCTTAAAGAAGACAGAAGTTCTCTATCAACAAGCACCTCAGGAAGTCTTCCATCATCCCCACATCACCATTGGCCAATCAGAGCTCAAATCAGTCCAGCAGTTTAATTACCTAGGCAGCCTCATCTCCTCGGATGGTAAGATTGATGAGGAGATAGACAACAGGTTAGCAAAGGCACTATAGTGCCTTTGGAAAGCTTCATAAAAGAGTTTGGCGAAATAAACACCTGAAGAAAAGTACAAAGATCAGTGTTTACGGAGCCATAGTGCTGTCTACTCCCTTATATGGATCTGAATCTTGGGTCATCTACCGCCACCATCTGCGACTCCTAGAATGCTTCCATCAACGCTGCCTCCGTACAATCCACTGGTCAGATTATGTGACTAACACATCTGTTCTAGAGCAAGCAGCAGTCACAAGTATTGAGGCCATGTTGCTGAGAACACAGTTGCCCTGGGCAGGGCATGTCTCAAGGATGAAGGACCAACCACTGCCTCCCTAAGACCTTGTTTTATGGTGAACTTGACACTGGCTGCCGCAAGAGAGGAGCCCTGAAAAGGAGATACAAGGACTCCCTGAAACAACATCTCAGCCTTGGCCATATTGATCATCATAACTGGTCTACTCTGGCCTCCAATCGGGAGGTCTGGAGACACACCATCTATAATGCTGCTGATGCTTTTGAGAAAGCACGCAGGATCACTCTTGAGGAGAAAAGGCAACGCAGAAAGAATCGTGTCTTTCAGAATATACCACCTAAGGAGTCTTTCTGTTGTGCCTTTTGCAACCGGACGTGCCTATCTCAAATTGGCCTCTTTAGTCACCAGCACGCTTGTAACAAATGTGGGTAGAGCCCTCCCCAAATCTTCATTCACAAAGCCTAGCCATGACTATAGTCTGAGTACATAAACTTTGGCAACTTTGAAAGGAGAATCATTTCATTTTTCTCACTTAGCACTACAAAACAGCTACCTGTATGAGTTTTAAGCTTTTTGCTTACTTGGGAGTACTCTGTTCACCCACATCTATGTAAGGCCTTTGAGGGAACTGAGCCTAGTTTGCCGGACCACATGAACCACAGGGACATCCTCCCCCACATGTCACAGAAAGGGTTATTGCTGGCAGCTACTCCTTGCTTACTGCTCTGCTCCCAGTGAAGGTCCTCAGCAATCTGCCAGCACAGCCATTTGTATCCCTGATCCCCATTTGTGCCCCTTCTCCCCATATCCCTGCAGATAAGCCAGCTGGGAAACTCAGATCAACAGCTTCCCCCAGTCAGATCACTTTTTGTCTTCAGGAAATTTGGGATGCTCAGCCACACTGCTCTGCTGGCAGAGAACAGGGATGGGGAGGGACAGGGACCCACTGCTGACTCCTACCACAGGTATGGAGCCTTGAGGTAGCCTTTTCATCTGCTGTTCTCCAACTCATGAAAATACACTCCTGCCAGCCCTGATTGACTTTCAGGAGTGTCCTAATTACACAAAAGGCCCTGGATTTCCAAAAAGATTTTCTGAACCATATTCGATAAACCCACAGATAAACTCCAGCTCTCCTGATTGGAAAGAAATCCTGCACTTCAGAGTGTTGGTGTTGCTACAATTTAAAGGGAAGAGATAATTTTGTTTCCTAGATTTGCCTTCACCTGGATACTTTTAAAGAGGAATACACCGTAATACAAAATAGAAATACATGTTAAAATAAAACTTACAATGTGAGACCTGTTGAGTCTGAGAAAGTCAGACAGCCAGATTTGACACAGCAGTTTTATTTGCTATTTTCCAAAATCTTTTTCGGCAAACTGAATGAAGGATATGCTGCCCACACAAAGAATCCATGGAATGTTAGGGAGGGGATAATTGAAGATTTGGAAAAAGATCGAAAGACTTCTTTAAAGCATCTTTTTATTTAGAGTAGGCAATTAAATATTACAATGCAAAATATTGAAAGCCATGTTACTTCTAAATTTCAGTTTTGAAAACAGGTCCTATACCTGATATTTATTTCTGTTGCAAAACCTGTACCATAAAGCAATTACAATTCCTAGATTTTATAAGTCTACAAACAAGGTTACAAAACAGCTAATAAAATAACTGAATAAAAGAATACGCTTCTCATTTTCCAAAGTTCTGTGTAGCGACTAAAACATTTTCTATTTCTGAAGCTATAATAAAATAATAACAACCATAACAATAATAATAGTATCAACAATAACAATGTTTTCCATGCTCAACAGTTTTAATTTCCTTCTTATGGATATATGGCAATGGGCAAAAAAAAAATTAGGTACAATAATTTTTCTCTGTGGGACTCATAGTCCCATCTTGAATGTATAGAATATGAAACATTCAATTTTCAAGCACTCACCATTCTTGAACTATCACAGGCCTCAGTTCATCAGCATCTAAAGAATGCGTTTAATGTTAATCTTAAGTAGTTTTTCTGGCATCAACCAGTCCTGTTGGCTTCAGTTGGGCAATCTGAGGCATTATGAAAATATTTGAGTGCCCTTCTGAACTGGGACATGTGCCTGAGGACAAAGGTAGAAACATGCACCTGAATACATTGACGGTTGTGGCTTCTCCTGAAGTATATCCTGGGCTTTAAGTCCTTTATGTTCTGATGGAAACTATGAACAACTCCAACTCCGTATTTTCAAGTTTACTGATCTGTTACTAAAATAAAATAAGAGGTCTGAAGATAGATGTTTAGCATTTTGTGTGCCAGAAGCTAAGCAACACAGCTCTTGTAAGCGTGTTGATGACTATGATGCTCAGAGCTGTTCTAACAAGGGAAGATGCTGTGTCATCTAAACCCAGACATCTCAGATTCAGCTTTATTTAAAAAGTATCCCTCCAGTAGGGGGGTAGGAGTGCTCAGTCTCTAGCTAGAAAAACAACAGGATCTCAGAGAACAAGAAAACACCTTAAGAAATTCTAAATAATTTTGAAAACCTACATAAATCATTATTGATGCTGCACTTCGGAGTAGCACCAGAGAGGGCTGGTTTTAATGTGAGATGCATATAGAATTCACCGAACTCTGTAAATTACATGCTAATGCAAGCAACTTTCTAAGCATACAACATATACTGCTAAAAAGTATTGCAATTAAACCACATGTACTATTTAACCTGCTTGGCAGTGATCCATTACACATAAAAAGCTCTTCCCTCCAATAAGTCCATCACTAATTGCACCAAATCACTGTATTTGGTACAATATACACACCATGGACACACTACTCCATGTCCATGGATAAAGATGGACACATGGGTGAAGACTGAGGCTGCTCCAGGGGAAGAGGTAACTGTTACCAAAGTGAGGTATCTGTTTCACATTGTTCTTCAAGCCACCCCAAGCCCTCCACATAAATTAGTTCACTTTTACCTTGATACAGTGCCTTGATGGTTAAAGTCATAAGCAAGGAAGCAGAATGGGGCATCTAACAGCCCTAATTATGGTGTTCTTGGCTCCCAGAGCCAAGATAACATCTTTGTAATTTAGCTGCTGCAATTAATAATCTCTGATGTCAGCAAAAGTCTACTCAACCATAACCTGAAGCTGAAATGTTTGGGCTTTCCTTTCTCTATTTGATCAATCACCTGAAACTTTACTTTGATTACTGAAAACTACAAAAATCTTAAAAGTGTATTATATATGGAAATTATACAACCACCCACTTAAAAACTCCCACAACCCTGCCCCCTGCTCTCTATGAAACCAAACACCTTCCTCTCCCTCCCCACCTCACTCCGCTCACCCTAATGCAACTTACAACATTGCTACTATGGATCACCCACCTACAGCACCAGATCAGCTACTCAAAGCTGCTTTTTGAAACAGGTTTGCAAAGTGGTTAGGCTCAGACTTGTATTTTTCCACAGTCTATCAGCACTTTTCCATCTTGCATAATAATCATCCACAGAACTGGCTCTTCTTTGTCAGCTTGGACAGCAAACAAAATCATTTTGTGATCCCTAGGATAGTCCCCTCTCTGCAGAAATCTTCCCCCTTTGCAAAGGAGCCATTAAAATCCTACTAAATAAAGCTATTGTTAAAGGCTGAGAATGCATCTTTTCTATAGATGGGTGTGGATTTTAACTTTGTTGGATCTTCACTCAAAACCAAAATTACAATGAGCTGCTGAAAAATATATTTGTCCAAGAAAGGGCCTTGGGGCTTTACAATATTTCAAGTGGAAACATGGCAATTATCTTCTTCTACCTAAAAATTTAACTATTTATGAGTTGATAGGAGAACAACAACAACAAAAAAGGTCAAGGTACGAAATGATTGAAACTTCACAGCATCTTCAAAGATTTAAAAGGAAAAATTAAATGTGCTCTAACACAAGATAGTAAATATTTCAGTTTCCACTGTTTTTTTCTGGAACTGCCTACAATACTGATCACTGTGTCAGAAATCCAAAAACCACATACAGACTCTTGCATGGTTAATGTGTTTTACACTGTTATTAATCACCCACCTCCCCCACTTCTTCAGTTACTCTCTTCTTACATCTCATTATAGGTATGTTAACATAAACCACTTTGTTTCTAACCAAAAGAGGAGCCCAGTGACAGGACTGTTACCTTGAAACACTTTGTAAAGCCAGACCATGAAAAGTAAACCAGGAAAAATTAATATAGACCATCTCCAGTTGTTCTTTCTGGAGCAGAATCCAATTGATCTTGAAGCCAATTCTTTTAATGACATTTTTTGGGGCAGAGTTAAAGTGCTGGAAATGTCCTGTGAGCTATTCAGATGTTTTCATGTTTAGTGACTATTCGGGTAACTGTCAGCAGGGTAACTGTCAGCAGCTCTCTGTCAAGCTCTGTTTAGAATTCATCAAGATAAGGTTTCAGGATTTACATTTAAAATACCTATTTGTAAAGGGAATAACTCACAGAACAAAATTAATCAGCGTTGAAAAAGTCTGGGTTAGAAAAGATTTGGAGAAGCTAGAAAACCGCACATGCTCTTTTCATTTAATCTTTTTATATCAGTGCTAAAAATCTTAAGAAAATAACACTGGATTTTATTTTGTCCCTTAAAATCTAACCAGGAATTTGACCAAGCCATTGTCAAAGTTGAACACAAATGAGCACACACACAAAGGACCTGCTAAACCCAGGTAATCTCAGGGAGTTACCATTTGAAACACTCTAAAGCTTCATGAAACAATCTGACTTTCCACTGAACCTCATCATATCCTGCTCTGAAGCAGATATTCCAGTGGCACCTTCTTCACCTGCAGGCTTTGCTCAGAGCCCCTTCAGCTGTGGCTGTCTGGAGTCACTGAGGCAGCAGCCAGCACAACTGTATTCAGTTGCAAAGTGCTTGACTGGTGGAACTTGTTTTTTTGGCCATTGTTCACAACCAGGGTTCCTCTGGCACCTCCACAGCCTCGGGGAAGGGGAGAAACCAGAGCCTGTGACCCAAGTGCTGGAGGAACTCCCAGCTAGGTCTGCAAAATTTAGTGTACAATACTACAACCAGCTACCAGCCCCCTCTCTTGCATTCAAAACCTAAAAACCATATTTTTGGTGTTCCCCATTTATCATTCTGTCTGAAGACTCACTGTGTTTATAAAGCAGTTTACAGACCAGCTCTACATTGTGTGCAAAGAGCACCCCCTTGGCCAGCAGCACACTCACCTCCCTGCTTTGAAGGTCATGGGATTAATGCTCATTCCTGATCATGTCCGTGCCACTACACTGACTTCAGTGAAAGCTGGAAACAAAATCAGTGTCTTCATATCACAATAAGGTCAGCGTTAAATCTCAGTCATCACGTTAAAAAACATGCTTTGTTTGTTCTGCCTTTGTTTCCATGACAGTAAGAAGTGCTGAGAAAAGTCTTCTAATCAAAGTTTACATACAAAGCCTCCGGTGCCTTCCAGAAAATAAATCCCTCTAAAGTGTACATGTGACAGTGATGGACTGAACAAATCCAGAGGTCAAGCCCAGGCCACTGGGGATGCAGTGATGGACCGCCCCAGTTCCCTGCAGTCCCCCTGGAACGAGGGAATGGGGAGGAGGTCCCTGGCAAAGATCTAGGTGTAGGTCACCCTTGCAATACACCTCCTACTCCCTCTCAGCAAGGTCCCAGCCCAAACACCTCCTTACTACAGACAGACAGACAAGGTGACCTGACTTGGGGATGGACAATTATGACACGTAAAGATTAGACTGTGTGGGTTTCTTACCCTGCCTTACTCACCAGTACCTCTTTCTTACTACTTCTTCCTCAAAAGCAGATACTCTGGATCACATCACCTCCTCGTACAAAGACACAATTTAAGTTTTGACTTAAAGCAAGGGCAGCACTCACTGAACAGACTGACATAGTTTCTGACACCCACCTCCTGGCCACAAGCTCCTCCAGCACTGGACTGAGCTGGTGAGAGCTCAGCAGCTCACCAGCAGTTACTGGAACCCGGCAACCACTTCATCAGAGGCTCCAAAACACAACAAAACCAGGGTTAAACACCAAGAAAAAAAAGAATAAATCACCTCAATTCTTACAGGACTGATGTAACAAAAATATGTAGGGAAAGGAATGAAGGGCAGTATGGAAATAAAACTATGCAAGATGCATTTAAATTCCCTGCTGCTGAGCATGCTTTTGAAAGACTCATGGACTAAACTGCCCTGTGGCCATTTGCCCTCTGGCCACTACTCCTGCACAAGTGGCAGACTGGGACCACTGGGCAGCCTCACTCAGGAAAAGGTGGATATTGAACACCCCCAGAGCCAAAATCTCCTGCAGCTGGCAGGTAGAATATGACTCCTTTGCTTCCCACTCTTGTTTTAATCCATCCACTCTAACTCCACTACTGACACCAATGCAAATCTTTTAGGTCTGCAGACTGTAACCCCAAGCAAGAAACATGCAGGCACAAAATGAAGATGTGATATGCATATATGCATGAAGACTCAAAGCAATTCTCAGTCACTATTAAGTTTTTCCTCACTCTAAATACACTGCAAAACTCCTACATAAGTTGATCAAGGCAAAAACCTGTGCAGAGCAAACAGATTTCACACATGAGAACTGCTCCTGTCTCACAGCAGCATCAGCTGCAGCTGAGCACATGGAGACAAAGACAATGCACACACTTGCACGCTCTTCTCCCCTCAGAAAAAAAGGAGAAAAACAACAGAAATTGTCTTTCTGAATGCATCACAGCCTGCTGAAATATATCTTAAAATAAAAGCTGAACTTGGCAATAAAAAGTGTTAATTTGATCACAGGGCACAGCACTGCCCCTCAGGAAGCCAAATCACTGAAAAACCACCATTGTTATCACACCAGTGATTTATAGAACAGATAGACACACAATCAAGTAAAATACTTTATTCTTTGTAAAACGGAGTTGTGTGGAAGATGTCAGCTACTACCAACTCAAAGTAGGGTTTTTTCCTAGCAGAACAGTAACATTCTAAATAGTACCAATAACACCTGGTTTATGTCAGCCTTTAAAATTAGGCTTCTTTGAAAGGAACTACAAAAAAGAAAAGGATCTTATAACCTTACTCAGACAAATCAGTAAGCCCACAGAAATTTGCACAGGAGTGAGAATACGAACTGGATATTATGTAGCAAAAAGCAAGTGCACTCCGGGCTGGGATTTGGCCTGAAACAGACTCACACACGCCTTTGTTTCCCTGCAGAGTGAGCTCATTCCCACAGAGGTTCCTCCTTTGCACAGAAAACAGACTTAAAGTGCTAAAAAATAACAAAGCCCAATAGTTTTCTGAGACTAAAAGCCTGTAACACTAGTGGAAAGACAGCTGGTTAGACTGCAACCTGTGAGTACGGACAAACCCCACAGAATCATGAAGTTAAGCCAGAGAAAGCAAATACAGTAATAGGTGTCAGTTCTCGTACAGGGAATTTTCTATTATGTTATTCAAATATTTGCAATCTACTAAAAATCTATTGATTTCATTCAGTGATTCAAAAAAAACAGTGCAGAGAGAAAGCCTCTCAGATTTATCCATCATCTAATGTTTTTCCACTGCTGCCAGTATTTACACGGCTAAACCTCCTTACACAAAGGTGTAACACAACACACTCCCATGATTTCAAAAGTGCAGAAAATCTCTTACCTTGCAATATTCCCTGGCCAAAGCACTTCTCCACCTTGTTGCCCATGAAGAATTCCAGGAAAGGGGCTCAGATTTATTTTGCAGGTTGATACCTTCATTAGGCTACCATCCAATACCCCCCTAAATAAACCAGCCTGAAAGTTGGCTATCTAGGAAGAGACTCGGGGAAAAAAATTTGGAGCAAGGTTGTTTTCCAACAGAGCCCTCCACATTCAGCAGCTCCGAGAGAGACGAGACACTGGAAAGTAAAGCCTAGCTAGAAGGTGATCATCAGAAACTTCCCCTGGAAAGAAATCTGATCCTTCAACAAAATTAACCTCTGAAGTGCTGGTAAAGTGAGAGGTCAAGACTTTCTGCTGGGACTAGGTCATCTGTGAAAGCTGTAACCTGATGGCAGTAATCAGGCAGACTGGTGCCTCCAGATCATGTACCGTGTCCTACAAAGTAAAAGCTCATGTCAGCAACCCTGTACTTGAAGGCACCAAATGACATTTCATCTCAGCTAAAAGACTACAATCTCTAGAAACACTTTTCTTACTCTCATTGTATAGGAGGATTCAACAATGCGACTGCTGAAACAATTGTAGTTTTATGTGAAAGTAGCAGGAGACATACCCTAAATGTTTTAATATAAAATATTGGGAATACTGGTAAAATACACGATTTTTTTCTTTTTTGGGGGAGGGAAGGGAGGGGGTAGAAAAACATTTTCAGTATGAATGGTACTGAAAATAGCAATTTATCTGCTGGTACCTCCAACAGAGACCTTAAGAAACTGAGATAAGATATGCAGTATTTATCTGACTTATCCTTATTTAGTGCTGTAAAGTAAGGGGGGCTTACTACTTCCCTTTATTTCAAGGAGAACAGAGATAGTTATTTATACATATTTGGTTGATAAAAATTTATGGTGGTCAGCATTCAAAAGTCTTATTTCAGCTGAACATAAATACTTTGACAGGATTCTTCCCAGACCTCTGCATTCTGATACATGTGTGGGATTTTTTTTTCCACTACGGGAAATTACACCAGCTCTATTTACCATGAGTAGTAGTGCTCAGAGGCAGTAGTTACCCTTATTCTGCATGAACATAAGCTGTAAACCTCAGAAAACCTGGAAGACAATGAGAACTTGGAAAGCTGGTCACTTACAGTCCAGTGGACTCATCACTCTTGGAGTCTCCTGAGTGCTAATGGGCACTGAACCAGAAATGATACGTGTACCCCAAAAAGAGAAATACAAGAAATACAAGAGGAATGGTAATAAAACATAAATGATGGTATTGGATATAAACGGTATGAATGACAACAAATGGTATTGGATAACTGTGACTAGTTTGGCATGGAAAGCAGCACTGGAGCTTGGAGTAGAAGAGTTGTGAGAGGTTAAGAAGTCCATGGGTGCTGAAGAACCAGGGGACTGGCTGAAGGTCATTGTGAGCAGAATGGAATCAGTGCAAGAAATGCTACAAGTAGGTGTGTAAGGAGTCTGTGGAATATGCAAAGACCATTTCCATTATTACTGAAAGATTTGTTCACTAAGCAAGAAACTACATTTCAAATCCAACCAGGATAGATTTCTGCTACCAGTGAGGTCACCAGCAAGGGATCCTATCATGGAAAGGAGATGAGCAGCCTTTTGGATGGAGGAAATAGAGAAGACAACACCATGCTGTTGCCTTGCCCTCACCTTAAAAAAATCATCAATCATTCAGCCCAAAACAAAAAATCAGAGAAAGAAAGGTCAGAAGTCAACTATACCCACATATTTATTAACTCTAAAGAGTACCCTTGTCTTAAATAAAATTTTAGCACCTTTTAGCACAACACAGTATTGTTGGTTGAAAGAGTTAAAATGCAAGTATTCAAAGGTTATAAAACAAAGACTTTGTGGAGATACTCTGCTGCCAAGACCTTCAAATAAATGAGTCGCAGTCTGAGCTTGCCTTTCTACCTCAGAGTCTATACTTTAGTGGCTACAGTGTAACTATAGCAACACAGAGGACTGGTAATTTAGAGGCTGGTGGATGTGACAACTTGCAATTTAGAACAATCCGAATAATAAAAGAGGCTTGGGAAAGCATCATTTAACACAAATGCTTGTATTTTAAAATTAAAAAAGCCTGCTCATTTAATTTTAAACTTTTCAGATTTTTTTTTTGGCTGGATGATTATCTATATTAAGTTAGTCTGGTGATGAATAAAAGATAGAAACATGATTCCTGTGCTTTTTGGTATGTTTGCACCATAAAGTGCAGCCAACCCACCTTTTCACGATGTGTACGTGCACAAATGCAAAGCTGCTGATGTCATTATCTTTGCTGAAGATTAGACAAGAATCACATGGCTTTTTAAAAAGAAAGCTATGTATTAAACACAGAAAGAGCCTCATGGACTATTATTATTTCTTTTTTGCCTCTAGTGCATTTTAACTGCTATCCTGTACCAAAAAAATCCTGCAAACTGCTTCTTTAATTGCAAACCCTTACTTTAATTGCAGAATAGTGACTAGAGATAACTCTCAGAATATGTCAGATACTTAAAAGAATCACAATTGCAATAGCAAAGCTTTCTTTTCATCTCTAACATCCTTCCTGTCTTCATCCAAATAGTTCTCACACGTGATCATTCTCAATTACCTGCTCATGGAGTTTTATAAGAAATTAATGACTGACCCATGGCTAATGGTAAGCAAAAGTAGTCAGAAACATTCTAATTAAAAGAAAACAAACAAACCCAAATCTGAAATTGCAACCTAGGGAAAAAGCCAGAACCAGAACATTGCATCTGTTGAATCACCAACTCCAAATAAAACCAAATTCACATGATTAAGGTACAGCATTACACTCTCACACCCATCTGCAACCCCATTGTCCTCCCCTTCCCTGGGAGCCCTTCCACTGCAAAGGAGGGATTTTGCAACACAACACCCATAACACTAAATACAGAGGGATATTTCCAGATGAATTTTACATGTAGCAATAATCATAGTTTTATGGGTCAGGAAGTTCAGAAGATTAGTGTGTTATGGCTGTAGTGTATAAAAGCGTTTGTGTTAGAAGTTCCACATAGCAATTGGGTGAGATAAGCTGTGAACAGCTTTACATTAAGTTCTTTTATGGTAGTTAAAGTTGGGGAGAAGTAAAGAGACCCCAGGTATTAATTTACCTAAAGAACAGCTGCTTAGAAAAGGCCGCAAAGTGTCCTAATACTCAGTGTCATAAAATCATTGCACCTCCAATTGCTTTTTTTTCCGTACCCATATGCTACTCCCATTAACCTCAGGTAGAACTGTGACCATGGTCTAAATTGGGCTAAAACTAGTTGCAGTAAAAAAAAAAACTTATCAAAGAAATGCGTGGTTTGATTCTTCCTTGCAAAGGCCTAAAACCATAATTACAGGTTTGCATTCTGGGTTAAAGCAGCCCAGATCCTGCTGCATTTCAAACTCTCCCTTGGAGAACACCAAAACGCCTGAATATTGGGGGTTTACTGCAATATGTTAATTTCCTTTTTTTTTCCTCATTATCTGAGATGTATCAGTTAGTAGCTTATAAAATGTGTGCATTTGATGACTGAAATGATTTTAAAAGTTAACACAAGCAGTGTAGGCTGTAAAGACATTGCTTTTCACAGTCTTTGTAAGCTCTTGTATTATGTGTGGTATGAGGCATCTGTCACATCTTGCTCTGGAAGAGACTCCACTAAAACTGGATAAACCAATGTCTTAAAATAATCTCAACAGTAATTTTTTAAGATTTCTTTTTAATTTCTTTCCTCCTGAAGAACACTAAGATTATTAAAATGAGAAAAAAAGTATTGCTAACACTAAAACGTATTCTGAACAGACAAACATGCTTTTGGACTCACTTCTATCCTTTTAACTTGGGTACATTGAACAAAGATATACATTTGTAAAAGTGCTTTCACTGATTAAATATCTGCATGAGAAAATAAAAGCAGCAGCACTGCTGCACCATGACAACTATTATGCATTATGCATAGGGCTAAAATTCTATGTATCAACCTAAACAAATGACATTTTGTGTTAAACTAAATTTTTTAAAAAAACAAACTACACCAACAGAGAAATCCCACGTTGAACTCATATGTAATTGTTAATCCTGGGTAGGTACTTCTAGTTAAAAGCAGAGGAAATCTGGAAGCAACATAAACCTTCAGTAAGAGATATGTTAGAAAATAAGCCTAGCTGCTACAGTTAAGTGAAGTTGTGGGTTTTCAATGAGGTTCCAAAGAGAGTTTGGAAGACAGGAAAAGTGGGACTGGAAAAATGAAGATCCATTTTTAAATTCCCCTCATTCTGTTGAATGAAAGAGGCACTGAGTTTGCAGATTGATGGGGGATATCTTTACAAAATACCCTTCCCTTTCTTAAATCTCAGTGGCAAGAGTCCTCTGTTGCCTTAGACTTCCCTGAGAGCAGACAATTATATTATGGTGGTGCTGTCTGAATTTCTTTATTTTTAGAAGTGAACACATCAAGCATAGCACACTTTAGGATTTTGTTAAAATTGCTCAGGTGGCATCACACAGAAGAAAGTAAAAAGGAATCATCAGTGTGTGCTACTGCACAGGTATGGATTGTAATGCACAGGAACTGTCCAAGCAGAGATTTAGGGAAAGGTAGTGAGATTTTTCTAGTCCTAATGCAAGGCCCCTAGCAAAATTTCACTTGAAGAGTAGGTATTCTGGTCCCAAAAAGACCGTGCACTTGACCAGAGAAGTCAAATATGGGATAAGATGAATGACTTGGAATAAGATTAATAATTATTGCATTGATAAAGCAATGAGACAGACTTAGCATCCACCTCCTAGGAATTGTTTTTAACTGACCAACCATTAAAGAATGCTACAGCTTCCTCTTACAAGGCAAGAAGTATGCCTGATGGAGAAGAAAAGAGTATTTGTGTATGTGTGGTGTATGATTAAAAATGGTTCTATAATATTTTATATGTACTTCAAAGATTGTTTAAGAAGTGCCAGCAGCCTCCATGGAGCACCCGTGTTGACACAGTTGTGAGGCACAGTTTTCACTATACCCATTTCAAATGAATAAGCACATCAGAGTGAATAAATACAAATGGCTACTTTCTAGTGGCAGTGGAGAGAGAAAAAAGGCAGGGAACTGGAGATAATCCAATAAAACGGGGGATGCTGAGCAGCAATGCAGTTTGCACGTCATTATCCACGAGGAATTCCAAACGAATGCTGAATCCAGGGGTTATACTTGGATGATCAAAACATTTGCTTCTATATTTAATCACATTACCAAGTCTCAGGCTCCTTGAGAGAGAAATAATATCAACATATTTACTATATACACATGCATATGCTTTCGTATCTATGTTTTCTATGCTATTTTGTTTTACAGAGACAGCAAATAAACCAAACAACAAGAAGAAAATGTAGTAGGGCAAATAGCTCATTAATAAGAACAGTCTATATAAAATGGAAAAAAATCTGATCTTAAAATGCAGTTAATGTAGTGAAACACAAGAAAGATGTATCATTCTCATTGTTTTAAATGCAGTTTCCTTTGCATGCTTCTCCAAACCATAAAAATCAGTCCTCTTTCCAAAGACCATAACACTGCCCGTCACAGATTTTAACACAAATGCCACTGACTAAGGAAAAAAAATGTAATTCTTCGAATCTAAACTGCTGGAGAGAGTAACAGTTAACTTCTATGTTGTTGTAAGACTTTACAGTCTTCTGGAACCATTAAGATTTTCAGCTTGATCCCTAACAAAAACTACAAAAATAGTGCAGCTGGCATGATTACTTTCTTCTCAGGACTCCGAAAAACTGCTTTGGGATGAATATATGACAGATGCCCATTTATCATTTACAGATTGTTTTCTGAGCTTTCTAACATAATGTCTATGTCAACAAGCAATATGGTAGAGAACAGAAACAGATAATGAAAGAAGCTGTATACCCATAATCTAGGGGCAAAATTCTTTATGAGGTAGAGAACAGCTCAGAAAGAGAGAAGATTTGAATTACAGGTTCTGTTTTGGCCAGCAGGTCCAGGGGACTGCGTCAGAGGACGCATTCAGGCCCAAGAAGGACATGCCAGAACTACACTTGAACATTTTTGGTTGAACAAGCAGCTCTCCAAGTAGTTGTGGTATGGTTTTGAAAAGTCCTATAAACCTTGATTTAGACTCCCCTCCCACATCCCCCCAATAAAATGCTAAAATCATTAGTGTTTAATCAACAGCAGTCATTAACCATGTCACAGCACCCACTGTAAAACCACTGCTGTCATCTATATGTATCTTAGTCAAACCTGGTTCAGTTATGATCAATAGAGTTTACCCATCTTAATTGCTTCAGCCTCCCCCTAATTAGAGATATCTCTGCATTTACAGTTGTTTATTGTTGCTGTGGCTGTTGTAAAGCTAATCCATCCCACTAGAAAAGCAAACTCATTTATTTTAATTAAAGTAGAACTATTAAATCAAGCTAGCATCATTACAACTTGATCTTTAGTGTTTGCAAATCCTCTGTATCACTGAGTCTATAAACTTCCCAACCACACAAACATTTCAACTGAGTAATCAGCAAAGATGCAAACTCTCAACTTCAACAAAAATTAGTTTTCCTTTATTTTTTGAGAGTCCCTCTGCATTTTCCTAATAAAACAAAGGGCTCTGCTTCACCCCACAATATAAGGATGTCCCAGAGACTGCATCTGAGCCAAAAGACTTTGGCTCATTCTCAGGTTACCTTGCAAAATATTTCCACTCTTTTGGATGTGCTTTCCCCTGTGAATTGGGTTTTTTTCTTATTCTTATTGGTATTGTCTGTCAAATAGACTAACCTGCCATTTCCAAATTCACAGTAGACTCTTAATGCAATATAGAATTTCAGACATTTGCCCCCTCCCTGCCATTGTTACCTAAGCCTGGTTACAAAAACTAAGGTTTTTGTAGATTTATAATCTTTCTAACAAAATGGTAACTGAATCATACCATTACCTACGAGATAGCATCTCTAATTAGTGCATGCTTTTAAATGAAAGTCTTTCCTAGCTCCCAGGTTTTGTTTAAAATGCTGGCAACCCTTATGGACTCGATATTTTTGCTCTAGAAAAAGAATTAAGCCCGTCAGATAAATCACTAAATTTAAAATAACATTTAAAAATTGCAGCTGATTGGAGGCATGTCCTTCATGAAACTCCTTATCTGATAAACTCCTGTGGTAATCACAGCTTACCCACGTGAACTTCTGACCTCCACTAAGTCCTAATAAAATCGTAGCTGTAGATCACCTGGGAATGGTCCTCCAGATCAGGTTATGGCAGCACACATTTCAGCTTCACAGAGGCTTGACTGGAGAAAATTTCAATTGGTAGACTTGTGTCTCTCAAAAGCTCAACAACATTTTACCTGCAACATCGACAAACTGAAAGCTTCCTTTCCATTCCTCAAGGATTGCTCACATAGAGAAAACACTCTTCTAGCAAACACAGGAGCCTCTATAAGGATGAAACCATCTGCTTTTATTCAACCAGAAGGACCAGAAGATAGACATGCTTAGACTCTGCAGTCTACCAGTTGTCAGGGTTGCCTGTGTTTCTGAACAACAATGACTCCGACAGCTTGGTGCTCCCTAAATGTCTGTCTTTTCACAGACAGTAGAAGCTACTTCAGAGTAACAGTAGTGACCATGAGCTTAGCGGTGAGGGACATTGTTTCCTCTCCATGAAAAGTGACTTGGAGCAGAGATTGCAACGAGTCCACAACTGAGCAGACTCAGTTCACAATTCCCATGCCAGGGATGAAGGTCAATATGGACACAGTGGGCTACTGCAGTCACAGTGCTTGGGAAGCAGTGGATCTGCGGAAGGAGCAGCAAAGCTTAATGGGTAACAAAATTATCAAACCCACTAATTTTTCTCTAGAAGAGCAAATCCTTTTAACTGCTATAGATGCAATGATAACTATAAAACCACCAGATTGAGCTGCAGTGGGATGTGGGAATACCGATGGCAATACCAACCGAATATTGATGTGATGAGCTACTGCATGAAACAGTTATTTTCTTTTGAAACTGAACTACTAATTCCAAACACTTGTGCCTTGTAGGGCCCAGATTATCTGATACCTGAAAAATTAATCCGGTAATGACTTGTAAATTATCTTCTTGCAGTTTCCTAACAGGTAAATATTTCTTCTACATATCTTATGAACGATGTTAAATATTTAGTCTGGAATGCCATATAATAACTCTCAGATCTTTTCCCAAGATACTACAGGTTGGGGTTTTTGGGTGTTTTGGGTTTTTTTTAAATTTCATTGTAAATAGTAAGGTGAAAGCAGGGCTCAATCGTGTCAGAATACTATTAGAAATTATAAATAGAAGTTATAAATACAGAAGACATAGCTACACAGTGTTATGAAACATGGTTCAGAGATTTTCTGAACTGGTGCTGCATTAATGCTTTATAGATGCATATCTGAAAATATTAAAGTGGGGCTGCATGCAACTACCTCAGCTGTCACAGCATGACATTTCATAGGGCATCGTTCACTTCTACCATTCAGCACTCCCATCTTGACCAATTTCTACTTGACTTACTGAAGTTAGTAGGTCAGGAGGAAAAGTGAGAACTTTCTTTAAGCGAAAATAAAATGAGAAATGCTAGAAAACCAAAAGATGTGTGGGAAAGGAGGGAAGAGAAGGAAGACTACGTGGAGCTGCCCTTCAGACCCAGCTCTACCAAAAGTCCAGTCTTGCTAAGAGTCAGAAATACTATTGTCACAAGATGCAAAGTATTTTTTCAGGGAGTAGCTCTGCCCACACTATCCCATCTCTCCACAGAGCCAGGCCTCACCTGCCCCCCTCCCAGGTGACAAAAAGTCAGACTAAAACTACTAAACTCTGTGTTCTGGTATAAAGGCACAGCAACGTTCACAAGCCTGCACTGTAGTAATTAAACCAACAAGGGGTTAATTATTATTGTGCCTTATGGCCTTATCGTGCCTTTTGTTTCATTTTATTTTCATTATAATCAGGTGCAAGGACAGATGTTGTCAGGGTCAGAAGTGATGCTAATCCTGGGTTTCTTCCACAATTGTCCCTGGTTATCTCAGGGCTATCTGGCTCTTTATTCTATCAGCTATTTATTTGCACTTGAGAACTTTGCAATTTTCATTAACATGCTGCATCATTTTAGAAATGAAAATGCTAAAGACAAGAACTAAGATGTGCATTACTGGCTATGTGCACAGTGTAATTAACTTGCATATGATCTGTATGCAAACCATGTTATTGGAAATAGTGACTATTAGCATAACAAGTGCTTATTATTTATTGAGATGCAACTCGAGCAGGCATCCTGCTGGGGCCTGACATCCTTCGCTGAAACAGCACCATCTTGTCTTTCTTCGTTTACACATTCTTCTCTCCTCCTGATGATTAACAGCACAGAAAACAGGGAGACTCCCTTCTGTGCCTTTGTTTAAAGGGGGAAGTCTTGTGTGTTTAATTACCCTCAAGCATCTGATCCAGTTCAAAGCTCAGTGGAGCCTCTCCTGGTGCCACGCTCCCCTCCCGCCCCAGCTCCCCTCCCGCCCCAGCGGCTGAACTGCAGGCTGCTCAAACGCTCCCTTGGTACCAACTTCACCTACGTTATCTCTCTAACTCTTAACTGATAACAAGTTTAAAGCAGCTAGGCTTCTTTCTCTGTTCTCCTTTTTTTAAAAAAAAATAAAATGGGAATAAATTGTGAGAAAACAAAAGCTCAACTGTGCAAAGCCATAAACCTTCCCAATGTCACGCCACCCTTCTCCTATCCTACTTCAGAAGAATTTAACCTTTTAATTGTTCCATGACATTTAACAGAAAACCACAATTCTACTGTTTTTCAGCAGGTGAGCAGGGCTTTCTTGCTGGATCAGTTCATCAGCCCTGCCTGTTGGGAGCTCTAGATCACCGATACTGGCACTGCTTCCACGCTCTGCTCCTGACCCTGCAGAAGTCTTGAGGTTCCAGAGTCTCTGTGGGACTCTTTAACCTTTCCTAGCATTTCTGTAAGAGCAAAAACTTGCAAAACTGTTCCTTGCCCAGTAAGTCCTTCCCCAGCCCTGCTGGGGCGCATGTTTGTTCTCTCTGAGGCTACACCCACTGCTTCAGAGATGGCTGTGTTACAGTAATGAAATAATTAGCAGGGGGAATGAGTTCAATTATTTATCACTTTGCCAAAATTGAGCTGTTTGGCCTGAGATTTTCCAAGCTGCATGCCAACCTAAGGATGGACTTTGGTCTCAGTTAAAAACAGCACAACAATTCTTGAGTATAATTAGAAAATAGACATAATTTTACTATAAAGTTATATTGATCTTCCCTTGCCCTGCAATATAAAATTTTTCTTTGGTTCTGGAGGGGCCTGGAGAACAGAGACAGTAATTCATGAAGGGAAGCTGAGACTGTATGTGAAGATTAACTGGAAAAAAGAAAACAGAAGGGAAAACAAATTTAGACAGAAAGTCTGGAGCTGAAGGTTGGGACCTGCTGGAAGTGGTGGGTCACCGCTCTCCAAGGATGATGGCTGTTCCTCAGGGAACCTTGGCCTGCCTGTCCCAGCACAGAATCACAGAACAGTTTGGGTTGGAAGGGACCTTGAAGATCATCTCGTCCCAGTCCCCCACCATGGTCAAGGATACCTTCCACTAGATCAAGTTGCCCTAAGAACCATCCAAACTGGCCTTGAACACTTCCAGGGATGGGGCAGCCACAGCTTCTCTGGGCAACCTGCACCAGAGCCTCACAACCCTCACAAGGAAGAATTTCTACCTAATATCTAATCTAAACTCACCCTCTTTCAGTTTGAAGCCAGTCTGTCTTGTCCTGTAACTCCATAACCTTGTCCAAAGTCCCTCTCCAGCTCTCTTGTAGCCCCTTTAGGCATTGGAAGGGGCTCTAAGGTCTCCTTGGAGCCTTCTCTTCTCTAGGCTGAATAACCCCAGCTCTCTCAGCCCGTCTTCATGGGAGAGGTGCTCCAGCCCTCTGACCATCTTTGTGGCCTCCTCTGGACTCACTCCAGCAGGTTTACAACCTTCCTATGTGTGTGCGTGTGTGTGGGGGCAGCAGATGGACTATGCACATCCTCAGTTTTCTGTTAATGCCATTTTTCATATGCAATACATCTACAGGCCCAAATTGTTCCCTATGATCCGTTCTTTCTTTGAGATCCTGAGAACTTTCCAGGCCTTCCTTCTAACCAAACACAACAACTTTACACCACAGTGGTGACAGAAGAGCAGCTTAGAAGCAGTAACTGGAATCCAGTCAGAAATTTATTTTGTTAAAAAGAGGCTTTAAGGCACTTTCTCCCCCCACTGTTTTAGCTTTAGCTAAAACTCTCCAACTGCCAGTTCTGCTACTGCTATAGCAATGCTTCAGAGATATCTGGAATTTTTTTATTAAATATCCTGTTGTGTTATAAAAAAAAAAAGTAACTTCACAACAACAAGATGACTCCCTTGTTAATTTTCATAGTTAAATCAGCTGGGGGGGATGTGGGAGTTCAAGGACTTCAACCTTAATTCTTTTCATCCTGCTTCCTATCCCAATAGCTCCACAATAGTCAAGAGTCCAATCAATACCTTTCAGTATCTTATGCTGATATTATTTCCAGCAAATAGTTTGGCAGGAGAGACAGACAGAAATATTCTTAAAGAAACAACCCAAGCAGAGGAGGCCAAAACATACATCACTGCCCCAGTCAGGCACAACAGAGACCTCGGTTAACTTTGTGTATTAGAACCTCAATCACCACATCACTATTCTGTAGGGGAAAAACAAGAACAAAAATCAAACCCTTATTTTCCATTTTATCCAAGTGCAATAATGAAACAAACATAATTTTTAAACCAGCCTCTTGCTTCTCTCTCCTATTTCAACATTGGCAGAATGTGGCCATCTAGTTAAGGCTGAAATGGTCTCTCACTTTGCTATCAGAGACTTGAACTAGGACTGATAAAGACAGCTCTACTTCAGTGAATTCCTCTGGAATTAAGGAGTGGTCAGTGGATAAATTTGTTTAGGGACTTCAGTGAAGGGATGACAGGACGAAAGGACAAAAGTCAGTAGATGTATCCTGCCCCTTCAAAAATTAAAAAAACCAGACTACTACTTAGATTAATGCAAACATATTTTGCATCTTAACAGGCACATCTAACAATCTATGAGGAAAGTCCTTGCCTTCAGGATTAATAATGAAATAAACAAAGATTTGTCTGAAAAACCTCTCCTTGGTTATTTCCACTAATGTGTGATTTCCACTAATGTGCTTTTGTTCAGATAGATTTTTAAAGACACAAAGAACAGACTTCCCAGAGACTAGTTTATAAGACAGTAAGTGCAAGAGAGGTTTTCCTTCTAATCACCCTGTTTCCTTGTCTGCCTTAAATCCATTCTGCTTAATTTATAGCAACAGTTCACTACTATTTCTGAAAATGTCCAAAGAAAGTTTTGTTCTCCTCCTATGATCTCACCCAGACTTGCTTAGCCAAGTCATGTTACCTTTGGATCTAATTTTTTTCTTTCTAAAATAATCTCTTATTCCTAAATGATTTGATAACATACACATTGCCATAATGAACTCAATCACATCACCATATATTGCAAGCTCCCTCGTTCCAATGGTGTTAAAATCTAAAAGTGAAATCAGAGTCTGATGTCAATAAGTAAGAGGAGAATGTATCCAAAGTGGGGAGTGACTTTAAGATTCAAACACATTTCACGAACAAAGGGGAGTTTCAGTAATTTGTTGAAGATACTGGTAGATGTGATGAAAGGCCATCACTGACAGCACAGTGCATTGGTTGGAGAGAGATGAATGGCTGCAAGGGAAAGCTATTTGGTAGCACAGAGGGGATGATATAGGAAAGGTAAAAAAACTGGGTATGACTCACAGAAAAGAATGACTGGAATTGTGGTGGTGGAGAGAGGGGAACATATGGTATGACTCACAGAAAACAGTGATTATTTTATGAGTCTCACGTTTAGCTCATTACAGCTAATGTAAAGTCAGTCCATAAAAACATGGTGTGAGAGATGAGAATGTCACTAAAATTGAGAATTGGTCAGAAGCTACTGCAGAAAGGGTCCCAAACTCTAAGCCACAGCATGGAAGACACCTCTGAATCTACCCTCTGCATGTTGGTTTTGGAGGTCAAACCCCCAGCATACTTTCACCAAAAGGAAAGACAAGCAACTCCCTGTTGCCATATGGCATTTTGGCTTTTACTCTATATTAACAAGGAACAGCTCAGTGGTTATAGTTAAAAGCCAGCAAAGAATTTCAGCAGAAATTAGAGCACAGAACTCACAGCCTGAATTCAGTTTGAAATCACAATCTTCCGATTTCAGAAAATTTCTGTCTTTCCTTTGCATGCACGTTTAGGACATTAGGAATGGGTAAATGCAGATTCCTTGCCACCACCTGATGAGTCCTTTGGTTCAGAAATGCTCTCAAAGCACAAATTGATAAATTCTCTATCTAGGAGTAGATGGAGAATATACACAATCCCAAAAGATAGACTAAGCGGAATATAAGGCTTTCCTGGGTGAATGTAACCTCTGTGAGCTTTATTTGGCACAAGATACTCATATTTCTTTCCCATAGGTTCACATTGGTGATTCTTCCTTCTCCTTTTCCCTCTCACCTTTTTCCATAGAGATATATGTCTATAAATACATCTCTAGCCATTTCCTGATAATATTCCATTCATCCCTTCTGCATTCAAAACAGTTCCAGTTTAGCAAATGCAACATTATCTTTCAGTCATCTCTGAAAACAAAAATTAAATCTTTGCATAAAAATGCAAATGAAACATAAAACTATGTATGCACATATCAGATAGTATCAAATAACATCAATAGTTTAAAAGAAATGTTTAAGGCATTAAGTCATGTCAGGAAGAGCCTTTCTAGCTGCAAGTTTCATAACAAGAATAAATCAGTCTTGACAATGAACATGAAAGAGGGAATTAAACCTTTTTGAACACTCAAGGTGGTTTGCTCATTTCCCCCAAATCAAACCGAACTAATTAGTTGATATATATGAAAATTAACTTAAACTAACAACATAATCAGAGAAGATAAACTTAAAAGTTAAAATCAGATTACAAAGATAAAAATATTACTTGGGGCTGAGGAGAGCACACGGTAACTCCACAGTAGCTGCTGAGCTTTGTAAGTTAAGAAACAACAAAAAAACCCCATATATTTAAAAAGAGCTGACCTCAGCCCCTGGACTTTGCTCAGGCACTAATCAAACTTTCAGTGTTTAGCGTTTATCCTCTGGCTACTTATTGACCATCTATACCTGGACACACACAAACACAGCCCCCAGCAGTGAGGTAGTTATTGAGGCTCCCTGTGCTAACTCTGCACGCAGGTTTCACACGTTCCAATGCCACTTACGTCAAATTAATTAGTTTCAAAGTGCAGCAATCAGTTTTAATAAAATTAGACGTTTTACTTTTAGTGAGAATATAAAAAAACCTTGAACTAATAAAAACAAATTACACACATTCTCATAATTCTGCTGTAACAGCACAATGTAGCTCCAAGTATTTCCACTGTGGAATGTGCAGTTATTTATCGAAACCAAATGTATATTTAACTGCATATACTTAGGCAACATAAGAATATCATGTGAAAGCCTTAATGCCTGTTTATATAATAGCAGACTGTTTTTCAGCCCCATGGAGCTGTGTAGCACCAGGCTGTTTAAGCCTCAGGATGCTGGGGCTCAACGCGGAAAGATCAGGAGCAAAGTGACCACTTGTTCTGTGGAGTCTCAACTTCACTGTGAATCTTATTAACTGTCATAAAAAGGTCACAAAGTCACCTTATCATACTGCTGAAAAATCCCTATGCCACGAGGAAGCTGAGGAATGGAGGAGAGTAGAACAGGACTTACAGATAAGAAGGGTATGGACCCCCAATATGGAATACCTTATTGGACACTAAGGAAGTTATCATGACACCAAGGAACAGGTGACATAAGCAGGAGCTGCAATAATTATGGGGCAGCAAAATTATACTTATGTACTTTTGTCTCTGCCACTCCACTCCCCAACTGGTAAAATGCAGCAGAGCTCCTCTGCAGAGAGGGAATTGTCCTTCCCTTGGGGACAGACATTCATTCTACATGTTCCATACCCTCCACCTTCTGCACTTCTGTCTGTAGACATACATGGGGAATGAGACATTCCCTTCTCTATGTGAACTCAGTTATAGTTGATAGACAAGGTCTGTAACAGAAGGGGAATACAGTGCATCTCTTTAAGTGCCATGGAAACAGGGAATGAACCTTCATTTTATCTGAAGACACCTTCTGCCTCCATGAGTGCCAGGTCAGGGATGCTTTCATTTCCTTTAACATCTGTCAGCCCCAAAGCATCCCTCTTACTTCATTACCTTCTAAAACACAGGAGCTACCATTGAGAATAGCTGAAGGAGACGACTGTGATATACACAGCATTTTAAATATGAGCTCAGAGTTGTGGATACCTTACAGCTTCTTCCACTATGCTGCAGATGTGGATATCTATTGGATATACCAGAGTCCTGTCCTACTTTAGACATTTCAGTTACATGTCCAATTTAGGAGTCTCATTCCCTTGTACAGGCAATGGATCAAAGCACCTAGATATCCTGAATTCCTTGGAGGGGTCTCCCTGATGGAAACTTCTCACCCCATCTGCAGTGTTTGAAAGCTCTTCACTGAAGGGGACAAAACTGGGAATAAATGACTGAATATTCAATAAACTTAACCAATAGAGTAAAAAAAAAAAAAAAAAAAAAAAGAGGAAAAATACTCCAGCAAAGCTTAGAAGAACATGCAGGAAAACGCATGCATCTTACATTTGGACTCAAAATTTTGATATAATTTTCCAAACAATACTATTACAGGAAACATTCATCTGCTAAACAGAAACCTTAGATTCTGGCCATTCACATTAATATTTCTATTGACATGGAAGCAAACACTAATAGAATATTATAATCACAAGCTGTAGAGCAGAATTATTATGTATTATTATTATAATACATAGCCATAGAGCACAAGGAAAAAAAACCCCAACTAATTGAAAGGTACAATCACGAACAACAAACTATGATGAATAAACAAAGATCAGAGGAAGAATCTTTAGATTTTCCAGTAATGAGACATTTAATAATAAACACAATAGTTGAAATCACTTGTCTAGAAATTTGCTTTACAGCCTCAATGAGTTTCCATGAAGCCCAAAACTGTGATTCTTCTTTTGGAGCCTGACAGCTGTCTGCTATTAGTTTTATCTATTCAATCTCCAAATCCCAGACTCAGAGGTTACTGGTGTAGGTCAGTTGTGAGACCATGTTGACTCTCTTGCCATTCGACATGGAAAACCAAACAACAAAGTCTGCACTATGTCAGCAAGCATTTCACATTCTTCGGTTTGTCATGCAAAGCACAAAGACCCTGATACAGTTCAGAATGGTCTTTGTATCTACAATCTTGTTTACCCTTAGAATACAAGCTTAATTTCCCACATGCCTAAAGTGCTTTAAAAGACACTTCATACAACAGAAAAGACAGTGCTAATCTCTGGCAGTGGAACCAGAAATAGAGAGCTTCAGAAGAGTCTCCAAATCAGCAGTGAGATCAACTTTATACTTATATACCTCAAGTGGGGGTGTATGAAAGGAAGCATCTCTTCAGAAAAATCTAGTTCCAGTGGTGTAGGATCATGATTTTGCCATCCCTAAAAGCAAATTAGTCATCTGCTTACATTAGGAAGTTTTTCCTTTTTCCACAGATTCAGTATCCAGAATTCTGGAAAAGGTAAGGTCCCTTCACCTGTCCACACAGCACAGCCTTCCAGGGGAAGTGACAATCTGTGGAATTCAAGGGTAAAAAGAAACTCCTGGCTTAACCATGATGAATTGTTCCCTTGAGGGCACCTCCCACCTATCATTAGCTTTGTAGTGAACTTCAGCTCCTGGCTTAAACGTTTTAATTAGATGCTAGAGGAGAGATGTAAATATCCCCTAACATATATAGGAATGCAGAATCAGAATCGCAGCAACAAAAGCAAGGGCCATGACACCAGGGGAAAAGTTTCAACAGGAAATGCAGCTCCTAAAGCTTAGATCCAGCCTATCTCTTCAGTGTTTACATCTAAGCAAAAAGGAAGTTCTGAAGAGGTTTAGAATTATAGTGACAGTCAAGCACGTAAAGATTGCCTAATCTACTAATTTTAGACAGAAGAGCTTGCAATTGCAGGTTGGTTTTTAGTATTGAGTGGTAGAATTGCACCTCCTCAAACGAAGAAAGTTTTTGAAAAAGGCGAAGAACTGCCCTCAACTGCCTAGTCAGCCTTTAATACTAAACCAGGTATTAGAGAATACCTGAATAAGAGAAGAGTAGGATAATTCTTGGCTTCTTGAATGCACTTGGATAGGACTTAGGACCCGGATAGGTCCTAACTGCAGTAAAATCTGCTTCATTTTTGTGGCCATGAATACAGGAAAAAGGAATTCACCCACAGGAAAACAAATTTTATTTTTAAAAAACCCCAGTTAACTAACAGGAACAAAACTGCTTCAACTACCCCGTATCAATCATGTATCTGCTATTGCTACATGATGTGGTAATTTGGAGCCTGGATTGAAAATTTTACACTAACACAATTTCTGCTGAAAAATTATCTACTTCCTCTCCTCAAAACTCTCTCTAGCCTTCAAACAGCTCCTAACCTCACTAAGTTGACTGTTGGAAGGAAACTCTTTGTTACCATCATGCAATGGGTAAAATTAGATCCAGCCTGGGAAACAAACAAAACTTGCAAGCCTATCCCCATTCCATCACACCTCCCTAAACAAAATTGACACTATCACCAAATCCTACAGAAGTACTTCCCAGAATACTTCATCCAGCATACCATATGTATCCCAAAAAATATGTCTGTGGGAAAAAAAAGAAAAAAAATATTACTGTGTACTGAACAACTTCACACAAAGCCACAAAGTTGGGAAGAACCCAGTTACTCAAGTGGGTCATCTCTGACCTCTTCCTTCTCATCTTCAAGGGAGCTCTATAAAGCATCTTCAAAGCATCAAAGAACAAACCAGAGTATGAAAATAATAACTGTGGTGAATATTAAAACCCAGATTCAATAAAGAGACAGCCCTTAGAGCCTGTAATAATCTGCTCCCTCTCCCCAGTTAATCCCTCCATGTTACTCAGGTGATAAAATCATCCATCTCTCTCTTTTCTGCAGCAGAGAAATGTCACATCATGCCTTTCCATGCTAAATCTTCCTCTGCTTTGTCTAAGAGTTAGATTTAGAGTAACTGCTCTTCAACCAGTGTTAAATAGTGAAAATTATTTAGGCCTGAAAAAAGGTTTACATGCTGAGAAGTTTGTCACCTTTAGACCATTGGAACAGATCTGTCAAAAGTCATTGTTTTCCTTGACTAACCTTGCCTTGTTTGAAAGTGGAGTGGCCTTTCTTTCCTTCTGCTAATGCTAATTTCAGCCCTCAGGTATAGCTACTATACCTTTGGTTTCAACTACTGTTTGTTGCTTAACTTGGCAATTACTTTATGTAACCTAAAACCACTTCGGATTACAGCTTGTGAAAAGAGTCCTTGGAAAATAAAAGTATATGGTATTGTGATTCTAATCAGCAGATCCCAAGGCTATAAACTTCAAAGAATCTTTGCAATGTGAATTTTCCCTGTTTCTGAGAGTCAGTTTTCAAGATAAATGTGGGATCTTTCAAAGACAGAGAGATGGGTATCTACAAGTACCAAGGTACAACCTGCATATTTAGGAGCAGTAGTACTTTTTTCTAATGTACTGATATAATCCAAACAGATGGTCAAGCAGAGTAGATGATCTGTTAGGCATGAATAATTTCACCAGTCCTGTGAATTTCCTGTTAAGCATCTCTAGATGGGCATATATATACAAACTTCAGTGACTCACAGCACAGACACAGTGAGCAATGAATGCTCAAAAATACTTTTGTATCTATGTTATCTTAGAACAACTTAGAGACTTTTAAATTATTTTCTATAAAATTATGCTTATTTGGTATACAGGATCCTTAAGTAGGGGTGTAACACTGCCCCGGCAAGGAAAAGAAATGGGAAAAATAGACCTTACAAATTATCTTAATCATAACAACAGAATGCCAGTACAGCTGCCAGGGCTTTCTGGAAGTGAAGGAACTGTGAACTGATGGCATGAAATCTTCCAGGTAGAGTGGTAACAGTGTAGCAGCAACTTCCCCAGCTGAGATCTCCTGAGCCTCTGTAGATGATTTCAATGGATATAGTTACTCCTTTTCCTGACAGAAAGGACACCCTCCCTCCCTTCATTTAACTTTAGCTTCACTGTCTCCATTAAGAAGAAAAACTGAAAACACAGTCAGGACTTAATGCTGTTCTTATCTTACTGTAAAACTGCATAAAGAATATCTTAACAAAAATTTCCATTTTCTTTTCCTTATGTTATAAAATTTTCCATTGTCTACAATAAAGCACCATCCAAAAAAAAAAAAAAAGAAAAAGAAAAAAGAAAGGAAATTTGATGCAGCTTCTTAAGCAATACCCATCAACACCATGGCTGTAATTCTGCTTTCAGCGGAATCTGCCTCCTCCCAAAAGCAGTGACATCTTCTCTCCCCACTTTTCAGAACAGACCAATATTGTCCCCAACCTGAGGATTTGCTTCAACTTGCTTTTCAGCCCTTCTGAAGTGTGATCCAAGTTCCCATGGTTATGAAGACAATCCAACAATCTCCCTCCATCACCAAGCACTAACCTATCTTTTTAGTAATCTCATCACTGTAGCAGGATTCAGGAAATTAAACTGCAGTTAATTAATTTAAACGTACTCCAGTCAAAGGAGTTTACTTTGCAAATAAATATGAAGCATTGTCTACTACCTTAGCCAAAAGACATATAAATAACTTTAATCTGTTTTTATAAAATGCAAAATAACAGCAAAACAGTACTCTTCAGCTATTTTTGAAAGCTATATTTTTTACCATTTGTAGAAATTACTGAAAATCTGCACTCAATGACGTTCTTATTAATGTTGATGTCTGTGTGCTCTGCATGGAATGTCCTCTGGCTTTCTGCTCGGCTTCTGCTTCCCTTCCAGTTCTTCTTTCCTGTCCATCTCCTGTCCTGGTTCCACAGTCTCCTCTGGGATTAGACAGAAAGCTTTCCAAAGGCAGGAAATACTTCTAAAATGCTACTGACTGCCAGGAAGCAGCTTCAGTCACAAATCCTTCTACAAGTTAAACTGAATATGGACTTTTTTACTGAGAGTGTGACAAGATTGGTATTGTAGTCATCACGGATGTGAACCATGATACAGACACACTTGAAGAGCACACTCAGAACCCGGGCCATGTTTTACTCACAGATGTAGCTGCTGGAAGTATCAAGACAACATAATCCACTATTTGATGAGAGAGGTCCTTACAGTCAGAAACTGGGAAGGCCTTTTTATGCCTTTATGCAAAGCCATGTAAGTCATGCAACCTCAAATAAAATTGTAATAGAGAAACGATACAAGTTAATCACACCCAGAAGTAGTTACTAAAGCACTTCATCCCCGAGGATTTTTTAAAAGGTCATATAGACATTTCCCTAATAACAGCATTAAAGTTACTCTCAACAAGTGCACATTCATTAAACAGTCTCCTGTCCTAGTCACAAAGATATGATAAATCAACACAGGTCTGAATTACCTTCTCTAAATAACAGGTTACACAAGTAAAGAATTACAGAAAGATTTATTCAAATCCAAGTTTCAAATTTCCTCTCTCTATTCTATATATATTTATAAATGCAAGTTATGAAGGCAAAGGCAGAATTTAGTCTCAGATCAAGCAGCATCTGCCAATGTGAAATCAACTTAAATAACCAGATGGTAACCAAGTCCACATATATAGAAGTGACAAAACAATAAGAGATTAATTTCCAACTTTAAAAAAAAAATAATCACAAACTAAATAAAAAAATTTTTAATGCCTTTTTTATTTAAAATGCCTTTGTTCTAGGCAAATACAAATTGTCTTGAAGTCAAAAAATAAGCTCAGCTGTGTTGTGCAACAGTTCCATTAACCTTGCAATCAAGCATTAAATTCAAGTGCCTTGTTTGGATTTCCCTGCTGCAGGGGAAAATATACTTTCTAAGGTCTGTGCTTTATGTTACCAGAGCCAGTGAGTAAAAGCCTCACAACTAAACTTCTACAATTAATAACACAAGAAACTAAACAAGCAAGTATATTGCAAAAATTCCTCTGATAACTTTTTAATTATTAACCTCATACTCACAGGTTCACAGTTTTTCACACTTGTTCTCCCATGCATTCAACTAACATCTGCTTTGAACAAGTTAAATATAATCTTAATGTGTTTTCTGCATGTACCAATAAAGCAACTCAGCACTCCTGCTCACTGTTTCCATTCACAGAATGAAGAAAACAATTAGTTACTGCATTTTTTATTCAACTCTTTTTGCCTATGCCCATTTTCACCCTGAAAAACTGCTGCTGAAACTAAAATTAATTTTTTGTTTAAACTGCACATCATGGTCACCCAGCAAGCAAAGAGGAGCTGTTTTTAAATCACTGCCCTATTGTCAGAAACCTTTCATCTCCTGCATAAGGTGAGTAGCTTTATATTCTAAATAGAAAAGCAACACACAGTAAAATTACCAAGGGTAATTATTCTGTGATCCTGTGTCGCAGATAAGTCATCAGCCATACAGAGAGTGTGTTGTGTGTAAAGTCTGTCCCCTCCATATGAACTGAAAGGATGATTTTCAAAGCTGAAACAACTGACAAACTAAGGATTGCATTTCAGTGGGTCACAGTCCCACTCTAGGTGGAATATATTTAAGCACACAAATAATCTCTCTTGTCAAATGTACCTAATTGGTACCTAATGTGTTGTATCTTCAGGGAAGGAGCTCAGCAAAGGAAACGTGTTACAAGCACAGAAAATACTGGAGGAAGGAACCAATGAGGAGGAATGTATCACTGGCTCTCCAGAAGGCTGACAGTTACTTAAACAATAATATACTTTATCTTAGACCAATGCTGTGATGCCTTTGTTGCTGTGGCAATGTTCAGAAGCCACAGCAGCAGAAGAGGATGATACTTTAGATTAGTCTCCAGTTGCATCACAAAGTGGCAATGCCTTCACCCACAGCACCAGCAGGGAGTGCTGGTTGGGTTTCAAGTTGCAAATTTCAGAAATAGATATAAGCTCCTGAAAAATCCAGGCATATTTTACTACTGGCGAGCATATGTTGACTTGTAATTCAAACTGAGCTGGGATTCTCTGGGAGGTTTTAGTTCTTTTGTTTAGATTTACCATCCTGCTCTTTACCAGTATCACAAGGACGCTGAAGCAGATTTAGTACAGCTGGCTTAGAAAACAAGGCCAGATTCTCCACCACTTGTATTTCCTTAGGAATACATGCATCACTATGAAGAAAGTGTCATATCAAGCTCAGTCAAGTGCATTATGTCCCAGGAATGACTTATTGATAACAAAAACCTTTTAATTCAGACATTGGTTCGAACATGTACCTCAGAATTTAAGTTTTATACACAGAGGCCCTTCGTGGAAGAAAAAGGATATGGGTCACTTACTACATCAACAGTAACGCTCATCAGTCTTTGGGTTTGGAAGAGAAAGAAGCAGCTATATGCTGATGTCATTAAAAGCAACAGCATTTAACCCAGTTATCTGAGCTCTAACAGAATATATCCATCTCCCTGGGTTCCTTTCTGATTGCACTCCCGTAAATTAAGGATTTTCAGTCCCCTAATTCTTGATCTTTGGCCTTAGTTGTTCACACTGAATCACACTGGACTTGGAAGAATCAGTGGAAATCAGGACAGAATTCGGTCTTTTGTATTTCAAACACTATTAAAATAGAAGTTTTACATTTTCTTGTGCTATATCCTCTCCACAAAAACCCAGAGGACACTTCAGCAAAGCAATCAGGAGACATAAAATCAGCATTTATCTTGACACCTCTGTGAACACGTAATACAAAAACACTCTGAAGAAACTTATTTCCACATACTCAATATCTGAATTCCCAAAGCTATTTTTTCTCAGGAGATCCAATATGCAGTAGACATAGTGGGAATTGCACCATTATATGGGAGCATTTTTTGGCTGAGGCCTTACCTGTCAGCATCCCCGAGCCCCAGCGACGTGTTCCGCTGCAGCGTCTCCCGCACCGCAGCCATTCCATCAGGAAGCCGGTTCAGCCTCCGGGTGTACAGGCCCAGACCTCCATCAGTCATGTACCTTTGACACAGCAAAACAAGATGTCACGCTCAGTAAAACAATACAAATTTGACATTTTATTGTAGCACTTATTTTCTGCATGTTTTTAACTGTGTGTTACAATTTCCCCACTTTTAAATTAAGGATATGACTTGGAATTAGAAGCAAGGAAAACTTTATTCTTGATTAGATCAGAGATGATTTTTGCCTCTCATCACTCTCCATTACACTTCGCACTCTCTCTCATCATCAAGAACTGAATTTCAACATAAATGGGATAAAGGAAGAATACTTGACTTTCATTAAGGATGCCTACATGGAAGTAATTTAATATTTGTGAATGCTACCATTAATGATCCCTTTCTGGCCCCAAAAAGACATAGTTTATACTACCCTGAATTTTTCTACATGGGCTAAAACAACACAATCAAAATCTCAAACCTTCACAAACTAACTACAAAAATCACATTGAATTCACCCCTATATTTTGTCAATAATCCATGAACATTAAGTATCCCAAGATTTATAGCAATCAAAGTTGCAGCATGAATGAAAAGTTTTTTTCAACCTTGTTTTGGCTCCTGCATTCTACTCTGGTTCCAACTGTGACCCAGAACCACCTGCATATAAAAATTACTACGTACTATTACTATTCTTAGATACTAAGAAGTGCCATGTGTACATATATCACTGCACAAATTGCTAAGACAGGACATTACTTATTTTCTAGTTTAGACAAATGAAAAATTAATCTGAAATTGAATGGAGATGACATATGGTGGTATTGAAGAGTTAGATATAGTTGATGACCACAAACAATTCCTCATGATAACGTAGGTTATGTCTTCCAGAATTTTTGCTGAAGTCAGTACCGAAGCAGACAGCAACAGATATCATGTAATGTAACTTTAAGAATTAGCAGTAAAAAAGAAGAACTGTACAACTACCTAGCACTGTGGTATAGTTAGTGAAAAAATATTTTAACATGAAATTAATATTGAATATTAAGATGTCACTGAAATACTGAAATTAAGATGTTTCTACAGTCTTGCCTTCTTGAATAACTTCTCAATGAGCTTCCCTATGCCAGTGTTTCAATGATGTCTTAAAATATTTTGTGGTATTTTATGAGAGTAGTAAGTCAACAAGTCCCAAGTGTCAAGATAAAACAGGAGGATTTTTCTCTTGGTTTAGCTTCATTTCTTTAGGTATTTCTGACTACAGATATACGCAAGAACTTTAAACTGGAAAGGCAAGTTCCATTTGCCTCTAAAGACACTGGCATGGAGTGAGCTCTGTGCTACCACCACCAGTTATAAGCCCACATAGATCTACCGGAGCAGCACTGACAATTGAGTGAACATACCGTAAAGATTTTCACACACCTGAGACTGAAATAACTCCAACAAGCCCAGCACTATGGTCGCTGTTTCCAGCATAGTGCTAGACATGTAACATACCTCACTGAGTTCAGAGCTGACGGGGTTGTATCTTCTCAATCCTTCAGCCACTAGCAAATCAACAGCAGCCCACAGAATATCTAGATACTCAGGACACCTTCCTCTTGCTTAAAAAAGCACAGAGCTTTCTCCCAGGTGGAGACACCCTTACCCACAGCAAGAAAGGAGAGATGCTCTGAGCTGCAGCCAGCAGTGCCTCTGCTGGTCAGATCTCACTGCAGCAGTTGTACTTCACCCAAGTCAAACTGTTTTACAACATTTATAAAAATGGGATGGTGAAAAGCTGGGAAGCCTTGCCCAGTCTGCTGGTTAGCATTTCACTTACATGTATAAATCTGTACAGAGCCATCCCAGGAGCAACCCAGGAGTCTCTGTGGAGTTTAACAAAGAGGTTGTTGCTAAGCCAGTCAACTCAGACACAAGAGTATTCTCCATTCAGCAAATCTGTGGGGACTGACTCTCCAAACTCATAAACAAAGACTGGGGAAAGCATGGGGAGCAGTTGCACTGTAACATGTGGAATTTGCCTTAGGTCTGGCATTCTAACTGGTGTTTGACAGTTTATAAATATTTTATAATGGAAGAATATTTTTTCCCCTAAGCTACTAAAATAAAGGGAAAGAAGAGAGAAGCAGAGCTTAAGACCATATTGTCATACAAACATGCAAATAGTATTTTGCAAAAGCATCTAATGCACATACACTGATTGGTTTAGTGCAGCTACTTGTCTGCACATGAAACACATTTCTGTATGAATACCCATTGCACACGTACTGGAAAATGCAGCCTTTAGCTTGTTGTCAGATTTCTGGCATATGATTAGTCCTTTAATAAAAAAGATCTACTATAGCTGAAATACATTGTTTTCCCTACCTATTACTTGGAAATAAAATGTTACTTTCAAGAGTTAGCCATGCTGAAATCAATGTTTTCATCAGCATCAGCATATTTTATGTTCTACGCAGAAGCTCAGCAAGCTCAAAGATTAGAATAATTCTGCAGTTGCAACAAACTGAAAACTAAAGATTTTTATTGTTTTCAAGCACTGATAAATCTTACATTAAGTCAACGGAAGCTGGATGCCTTTGGCACCTTTGACCACTAGACCATGACAGTTTTTCTTACCAAAACCATGTGAAAAAGTACAGACATAAACAATGACTTTTAGCCCCCATACCACTAGAACAAGTTTCTTACATGCCAGAACAACACAAGGTAGATCTTTGTATTTTGAAACAGGTTTGTGTAATCACAGTTTGAAAGTTTTATATCCTATTTTTATTTCACGCAATATTTTCTACCCAGGAATGATTAATTCTGAAAAGATGCCAAAACCAATGATGCCTTAGTTCTGCATGCAACAGTGAGGTGAAGGAAGAAGGAAAGGTACTACCTCTAAAGTCCGTGGAGAAAAGCACATTCACAATGAATATACTTTAAAATAAATTAAAAAAAAAAAGTTCTCTACTATCCATTTGTTAGTACAGAGGAGATTAAAAGTTACTGGTGCCACAAACCTCCAACCGCTGTTTCTTTTTCCTCCTCTCCATCCCTTCAAACTTAAAACTGTCTTGGCTCTAAGACACTGTCTTGCCTTTATGAATACACTATTATTGCTGTACATATTTGCTTTATGAGAAAGGAGAATATAAGGAAGGCATATTTTTCTAAAACCTTACAATGTTTTACTTGGGGAGGAATAAAACTAGGAAATATTATCCTGTATATAACTGTAACAGTACTCAAAGCTACCTGAATTTATTGTCCTATTACACCCACACAATATGGAACACAAGAATATTAGCTTCTCCTCTGCAATGACCCATTGCAGACCAAACAATTGTATTAGGCCAGTTATCAATTAGGTGTAATTTATTTGACTTTTCTTATTAAAAAACATAATAAATTTGCACTAGATGCCTTGCTAATTTAATGATTCCTAAAAACTCTGCCAGCACACTCAATGCAAAAAAAAACAGGACTTGGAAGTACTTTTTCACTTGCCTCAAAATAAGAAAAAGTTTAAACATATGATCTGGGGAAGATTGTCATATCCAGAATGACTTTCATACAGATGGGTAAACTCTACAAAAAATTCAATCTTACACATGCTTTAAGAATGGTACTAAAGGCCAATGGGGAAAGACTGCCTTTAATGAAGTTCAATATAATAATATTTAATGAATGGACAGTGACACAGTGATGACACTGGTTAAAAGGAGTTTCTAATCTTTCCAGGAATCAATGTTTAAATACTCATCTCTGTAGTTTCACTCTTCATCAGCAAGGAAAAGAAAACAACCAAACCTTCAATATGAAAAGACTCAAGTTAAACAAGAGAATTATTATGCACTTCTAATACACAACTGAGACTTACAGCCCGCTTTCTAGGTGACAATTTTCTTCCTATGAGAAAGTGGCTCCCTGCCCTGCATTACAGGCATAAAGTAATTTGCTTTGGACAACCTGGACCTTTAAACTTCTCTTTTCTTTAGCCAAATACACTCTTTCTGTGCCTCTGAAATTTTGGATGCCATAGCAAGCCCTTCCAAGTGTAATATTTTTAGGCTATTTCTGATGCTGAATTGATATATTTCCCTTTCCTGAAAGGCACTCTGAGGAAACAGGAACAGGTTATGCCAGGGATCAGTAAAATCCCGTGTTCTGAATCACTTGATTTCTGCCTGCACTCCCTACTTACCCATGGATACACCCAGCCAGCACCACACTTACTTTTATGGTCTGACAACTCTACCACTTCAAATATATTCATTTCACTCCTTAATGTACGAATACGAATTTTCCAAGTTTGAAAACAGATAGCCAAGGGACAGGCATTATTTACTTAAGTATTAGGAAGAGAAGGAGCAGCAGCACCTTTTGGTGCATTGGTTTCCAGGTTGGTTTGGAAATAGTTGCCCAGGTATCTCCTGGCAGAAGATTGGCCCAGCAACCCAAGTGCTCAAAACTTTAAGAAACAAAAAGCTTGTAGGAATTACAGTCCTTGGATTACATCACGTATCAACATCCGCTTTGAGGTGCAGAAGTGTTCTCCTACAGACAGTAACACTGTTATACTTAATGTTTTCCTTTGTAATGTTTCCTTTTTCACTAGGCTTCATCTGTCTCGTTACAGTCAGTTAATTGAGATCAAGAGGCTCAACAAGCTTTGAGTATCAAAGAACAACTCTAACTTTGCCAGTCACTAAAATGCAGCAGGAGAAAATTCTCCACTGCTGTTTCTGAAATACGATAAATGGGATCAGAACGATCCTGTTATTGCAGCTAGGAATATGTCCTAAATTTGACTTATAAAGAAATGCTAGACTAATGGCAGGATGATGACAACTCCAAATTTCTCACTTTAGTATGAATCTGGCACGCATTTTCCATCATAACATTGGCATTAGACCATATGGTCTTTCCCCATGTTTATATCTCCCAAAAGTCTTTTCAATCCCTATTCTTGCCTGACCACTCTCCGTTAGAACATCCTCCCCATTGGCACAGTACTCGACTTCTCTCACCAAAGGGTTTAATACAGACCCTGTCTACAAGCCTGTTCCTCGTTTAAACTCCATTCTTTGATCCCTGTGAATTTCAATGAAGACATTCAGGAAAAGGATTAGATCCTGAGTTTCAGTTTGGGACTGCTAACACAATGCTCAAATCCCTAATATTAGACCAAATCCTACCTTTCAGATTCACAGAAGCACAAACCTATTGCTCAATTCGTTTAAAATTTAATTTATTTTTAAGGCAGTCTATAATTTATAAATTAATAGACTTTTACTAATAATTAGCAACTATTTACAATTAACAAACGAATGAATGAACTATTAATTGTTTTGAAGATGCTCCATCCAAACATGGGGTAAACCCTGAACAAATTACTTGCACTCTCAAAAATCCTAGTCATTGCTGGATACCTGTTTCACTTGACAGGTAACATAGGAAAATGGAGATTGTGCAAAACTTAATAAATATATTTTAGTTTCATAGTTTACTTAGGGAAATCTCTCACCTGTAAATCAATAATAATATGAATGGTACTGCTTATTCACACTGTCCAAACCAGTCTAGAAGCAAAACAGGTTCACCCCTGTTGACTACTTAATGCTCAGATCTTTTTCTGAGGAAAAAAAAAAGAAATCTACAGAAATAAGTGGCCTCTGTGAAATCAGTACTTTTCTATCTGGAGATGTATTAAGGCTGCCCGGCACAGCCTTAATTCAGCAGCAATCAGTAACAATTTTTGAGTACTGCTGTCCAAAGCTAAACTTTTTTCTACATTTTCTCAGCTTCAAGCAGTCTGCAGGCAAGGAATTCCAAGGTCTGCAAAGGACTTGGGTGGGTGCTGCCACTATAGCTAAGATCTCACACGTCCCCCACATTTGCTCCCTCCAGGACAATGGCTTTTGATTGAGCTTCTGAAGAAATCAGTTTCCTGTGGAATTAGCAGTCTTAGATACACATAGTCAAAGAGAAACTGTCAATATATTAAAGAATATTAGTCTGAAAGCATTTCTCACATCACTGCATCCCTTCCTGTTCCAGAGGAGAGTCCCCTTACTGTATGATCCTCCTTTCAACACTCACTCAAACTGTCAGCCAAGTGCACCTTAACCTCAAATTCACCTTCACCTCAAGCAAGAGGCTGACTCCGCCACTGCTTTTAAAGCTCTTTTAGAAATCTAGTGAAAACACCCAGGAGGCCAATCCCTTCAGGTGTGCAAATGTCACGCTGGACCCCAGGGATACCTGGGTGGAAACTCGTTACTTAAAAGAGGATGACACACCCACCAAGCACAGGCTGACAGCCTGAAGCCAGGGGAAGGCTCATTAGAATCAGGCTGCTGTTCAATGGGGCTTTGCATGTGCCAATTTTGATTTAAATGCCTAAATCCTTCCTCAGAATCTATTTCAATGAAAATCATAGAAATAAGCAGTAGAATAAGTTTCATTTTCCTCTTTAATTTTGTTCGGGGAGGAATGACCTGTGATCAAAGAGGAGTATGGAGGGAGTGCTGCTTCTCCAGAGGTTTTCAGCAGTGTCAGCAGCAGAGGAACAGTAACTCCACAGTGACTTTGGATTCCTACTCTTTTCCTGCAGATGATCCATACTGACACAGTGTGACTGCATCCCCCTCTACTGGCTAGGCCCAAACTGGGACCATATTTTGTCCTTTAGAAACTGTCCTTTCATTCAAATTACAAAAATCTGCTGTCACTGATGCAGCAGTTCAAACACTGCTGAGGTGTTTACTACAGAAAGGAGCCCAGAGTGAGATAACTGCTACTAAACGGCATTTTGGTAATTATTAGCAATAGGATAGTATGTAGAAGTAAGCAAAAATACAATACACCACAACTTCTGCATTTATTTTATTAACACTACATATAACCTAGCACAGTTTTTTTTACCATAACTGAATAAAAAGTTTGATTCCAGCTGATGTCTAAGTTTATAACTTAGAGGCCTACATTGTCTTCCTGAATCATACACTGCAAGAGAAGTTCTATGACAGCATGTTATCGGAGATATCATTTGTGATAAATGATAAAACACTGTCTTATTGATGAAGCTGACACAAGAACTATTCCTGAAATGAGTGCAATATTTAAGAATATTTAAAACAATACACAAGATTAATAATATTGAAAATGCTTATGCAATATCCTATTCATGTCTCCAGTAAAGAACTATAAGTACAGTTCTTGGAATAACACTGCCATAATTTTTTCTTTTCAGTCTTACAGCACCCAGATGTCTATGACTTTAAATCCAAACTCAGTTTCAACCTGGTTTCCTACAAAGTCCGAAGTCAAAGTTTCCTTATACCTTATCATAGAAGTCAAACTTTTGATTTTGCTTGCCTGACCCCTTCATTATTTGTGTTAATTATCTATTTACCATATATAGATACTATTCAGCAATGTTGAAAAGATCAAAATGTAAAAGAAGTCAGCCCTAACAAGACAAAAGGCAGTTCAAATAAACACTCTGCTCAAAGACAGAAGAAAAATAAAATAAATGTCCCAATGAGTCTTAGTCATGTTGACTTGTTAAGAGCCATATAAGGAATGCAGTTTTACTCATCTGCTGTATTTAGATGAAAACTTATCACTAAAATCATACCATTTAAGGAGCAATATCCAGTAAAGAACTAATCCACTGTAACTCAAAATGTACAGAAAAATACAGTGGTAATAACCACGGCAAGAAATAGGTCAGAAAAAACTCTACACAGACATTGAATCAGGATTAACTCAGCCACTCCTGATTTCCAGCCAGTCACGTGTTACCTGGAGCAGCAACCATTCCTGTTGCAGGCAGCTTAGAAGGGAAGGGTTTCTCTTACCTACTGTTACCAACAACAAATTCTCATTAGCAGCAAACTGCATAGTCCTCCTTCTCTTTCTCTGAAATCTTAGCCCAAGGAAAGGTCTATTATGCCATGTATGATCCTGACATCTGAAAAAGATGCATCACTGCCTGACTGAAAAATAGCACAAACCAAGAAATTGAGCTGCAAGAATCCTATAAATATCAATTACTTTCAACATCCAACAGAATCAGCCCTCAGCTTTTCTTTGCCTCCTAATAGATACTTAAGCTTACTTCAGAACTCTATTTCAATGATGGTGTTGATCCATGAAGGGCACGGTATTTCTGTGTGGGTTTGATAGATCTGAGCAGAAGGGCCGAAGCTTGGTTCCCCAGTCTAGAGTGGCCTGTTCTCCCCTTTAGCATTCTTTATGCATGTTCCAAATTCAACTGCTTGCAGTGCTTGTAGAAAGACCCCCAGGGAGCATAAAGGTTTGAATAAACAAGAAAGAATCATAATCCCATGAGCATTTTGCACAAAAACACACTAAGAGGTCACGGAAATCGAGATCTGTAATGGGAATGTATCAGCCCCAAATCATCAAATAAATGGGGAGGTTACTAAAATAGAAAAATGTCTCCCTCCCCCCCAACAGCCACTGCACCCATGAGAGGTCACTGCAAGGAGAATTTTAACACAGTGGCCCTGAACATTGGATGCAGGCTGTGCCCTTCTGTCCTTATCTAAAAGCTGAGGGAGCAGTTCACTGCTTGGCTGGCCAAGTGAGGTTTGAGAGTCACTAGGCAACATTTCTTAATGAGATACACTCAAAAGAGTGAGTTGGGCATGCCTCAAAGCCCGGCCTGGCGTGGACCCACAGCCCAGGCTGCTCACTGCCCTGCCTTGAAGTTCAGGCTCTCAAGCAACTGAGCTGTCAAATCATCAAACCTACATTTTGTTGGAACATAGCTGGAACAGCCATACTTCTGCAAAAAATGATTTTGACAAAGGTGTGTTTGCAGAATCAAAGCCATTTCCTGAGAAAACATGTGACCAGCATTTTCTGCAGAGAAAGCTGCACACTAAGGTAATGAAAACAGGGACAGAGGATTAATTAAATTAAAAGCAAATAATTCTAAAAGGCTTTTTTTGACCAACAGCCCTGTTGCTGCATTCTAAAGATAGATACAAAGAAAAGTAGCTCGACAAAACCTTGTGAACAAACCCAAAAAACCCACGAGGATTAACATCCCCACCTGGGACAATCTGTGGGGTAGGTATGTTCTGGGTTCTGAGGTGCCACTTTCTCATGAGGCTCTGAGTCTTGAGCTCTGCCAGCCACCAAAGGGAGGGGGCTGGGGGCTCACTCCCCAGCTCACATGAATCTTAGTCCTCTTGCTTCATCATTGGGTTATGTTTTAGCTCCCGTAATAAGGCAACTTCTTACCTTTGATCCACCTCCTGGAGACTTCCTTAGTTTAAGAGCTGTTTTCTGTCCATTTGGCAAAGATACTCTTCCTAACCCTAAGAAAGCAATCCCGGTGTCTGCCTAAGCTCTGCTTGAGCCGATTCACTAGAGGAGGCCAAACGAAACTTCCCATGACCCAGTACATTTCAGAGAAAGCATCAGGATCACAGGGCTAAAATAGTTTTTCTTGGCTATTGGATTTATTTTGGCTGTAACAAATATTTTGGCTTCCTTCCCTATCAGTTCGCCAATGAAAACACAGATCCAAGGTTTTCAGACTACAGGATTGTAGCAATTCTGAAAAATGACAAAGTGAAACACATACCAGCTAATAAAGAGCTATTCATGCTCTAAATAGTCTCTTGTGTTGTTCTCCACATACTGTAACTCAGCTTCTGGAAATTCTGAGCCTGTTTGCCCTAACACTGATCTTGGTGATTTGTTCTGCAGCAAGTCACACGGATGTTTTCTTTACAATCAACCTCTCTGATTTTTAAGCAGTTTATTATTCCTGTCCTACTAAAACACAATGCTATCTTATTTTTTTACTATTTGGATTAAACTGACACTAGGGAAGATAACTTATGGAACAGGCTACCAAACATTTGTTCACGCTGGAGATGGTAGCCCAGTGTCATTAGTGATACTCATTTTTTTCACTCATTTTTTTCTGTCTCCCGATTAATATTGGGATTATATCCAATACTGTTATTGCAATACTCCCTTCTCTGGGAATCCACACACACAATTACTCTCCATAGACCGTGTAACCCCAACAGTGTGGGGCTGCTTCCAGCAACGCTCCCTCCAAGTGCCGACCAGTGCAGCAAGGAGAGAACCCCCAAACTGCCCACCTCCAAACCCTGCCCACAACCTGGAAACGGAGCTGGATCTTTCTAACAATGGATTGACCTACAGTACCAATTCTGCCCTTGGGACCTAGTCAATGACTCCAACAGTGCTGTATAAATCAATAAACCAACTCATATCATTTAGCAAAACAGGTTTTTGTAGCTAAAGGTAAAAAATGTGGACTGCTTGTCCAAAGAACTTTGAGATCTCATTAATCAGTCTGTGGCTAGTCACATGAGTAAAAAGTGAAAGTTATCTCCTCTAAAAACCAGTGGGGGAAAAAAATGTCAGTTAAAGATGTCCTAAGGCTAGGAGTGAGGTGGGGGGGAGTATATGACTCTTCCTGCAAGATTCATCATTCTTGGCATTATTCTTGGTATATAACTCACTGGTGACAGAAGTACCAACTCACAAAATAATTTTATTACACTATTAGTCCCTTAGACCCATAATATGAAGACCACACTTTTACTTTCAGACTATGGATACTCACATCTTTTACCTTGTGGGATGACCAGACTGACACAGAAAGAAAAGGAAATGATACATAGAGATGAGTGAGGGCAGAGATTTCTCTGGCAATATCATTCATAAATTCAACTGCTTTCTTTTTCTTTCCTTTTCCTCAACCTGGAATCTGAACTTTATACACTAAGTAAAGATCTGCAAGGACTGGAGCTCCTCTGGGATATGAGCAGCAAAAGCCTGAACTGCCAGAGATACTTCTCAACTCCTGTTGAAGGTGTTTTATAGAAACCATAGTGCTACTCAGAATTTATTTTCCTCACTTACAGATCAAAACTGCAGCCACAAGTTTGAATAAAATTCACAGTCTAGAGAAAAGGCAGTAACTTACTACAATAAACATTACAAAACTCAGGTGTAAGTTGATTTATTTGAGGAAAACACAAGGTGCTTTAGGGATATGATGCATTATTAATGCAGCTACAGCTACTGGTGCTTTATCTGAAACAGAATTTCATACTGGTTTTTGCATCAGTTTCTTTACTATATCCTTCCCTAACAAAGAATTAAAAATAAAGCGTCTAACTTTTCGAAAAGTGTGAAAATATCCAAGTATTCACAATGGACAGAATTACTGGAGGTTTCCAGATTGTGTAACTGAATTGGTTAAATTAATGATGCAGCAGAGGCTGGATTCCAGCTTTCTATTCCAGTAAGAGACACTAAATCTTCCAAAGAAGCCGATGCCACAAGAAATTTCACAAATAACAAAATTACAAAAAAGCAAAGGATGTAAGATGGCCAGACAGGGAAAAGGCTGATGCACTTGAGCTATGAGAAAATGACTGTACATTACAGTAGGAACTGAGAGAAGACATCCTGACTTCAGAGCGAAGAACAAATGCTTTTTTCATTCAAGGCAGAGACAAAATGTTCATGTAGAACCTTGTTAATAATTGTCTATCCTTTCATACTTCTGCCCACTAACTTTAAACTTCATTTCGCATGTACACCTATTTTACCTAACACAGAGACACAAACTCATTTCCTTCCAGTGAGTTGTCCCCTTAAAGTTCAGACAGCAAAAGAGCTCAGTGAAGTACAAAAAATGCCTCACTCTCTCCATCTCGTGGGCATAAATGAATGCTGCAGCACGTGTTTGTCAACTACAATGACCCTTGACTCAGGAAAACTTTTTAGCATGTGCAAGCATATGTTTATGTACAGGAATATTTTCTTAACATGCACTTAAAACTTAAATCGTGTTTAAATCCCATTGACTGAATGAATTGTGACATTGAGCTGTCTCTCCAAAGACTTATTAAAACTAGTAGAATTTATTTGGTGCTGGTTTTAATTCTCTCTCCAAATAATCGTGGAAATACAGCACCATTAGAAACAACAGGAGAACCACACAAAGCAGGGCCTTAACTTACCCACTGGTGATGTCATCAGCTCTGATATTCTTGCCCAGCACATCCCCGTCGCTCATGTAGCCAGTGGCATCCATGGCGATGCCTTCCAGGTCCATCTCATCGCCGCCCTTGTCCGAGATGTCCACGTGGCAGACGCTGCTGCCACGCGACGCCAGCTGCCGGCGCAGGGGGGCCGAGTACATGTAGCGCCCTGACTCGGTGTTGATGAAGCGGCTGGCATTCCCCCGGGGGGGATACCCATTCCCCAGGGATGGAGCGTCGCCTGCCTGCAGGCGAGGGCTGGACTGCCCCAGTCTCCACGACAGAGGGGTCGGGCGTCCCGTCAGACTGAGGATGCTGCGACCGCTGATCTCGGTGGTGACGTTGGTGTCAAACGTGGTCTCCAGTGTGCTTGGGAAAAAAAAAAGAGATGCATCGGATTAAATGTGGCTGCTCTGTGGAAAGCTGTGAGATTTCAGGTGACTGCAAGAGCTACGCCCTGAATGCTCACCGAGTTACAGACTGCAAGGAACAGCACTAACAGAATTTACCTGCTACAACACTCTGTAAGAGTAAGGTCCATTCCTCCATGACACTCTTGCACACAGACCTCAGGTGCTCAACATATATGTGAGAAGACTTAAGCAGGAATTTTTAATGGATTATCCACAGTATCAAAGCATAACTTTTTCATCTTCAATCATATATAATTCCATTATACCATGGGTTTGCCACTTTAGGTAAGGGAGTGGGACAATAAGATGACTAAGGGAAAACCAGCTGAAGTACTACTTTTCTGATACATTTTCTTCTTTCGTCCGCATTCATTAAAGTCCTAATATTTTGGAGATGTGTCCAGCACTAAGATGGAAGTTATTTCTACACTGACTAGAGGATTAAATGAAAAAAGTAAAAAGAAAGGTAAAAAAAATTCTCTTTCAAGGTATTTTATATATCAACAAACCAATGAATGAACTAGGAATAGTTTTGAAGTTGGTCAAACCCAAACATGGGAGTAAACACAGGAAAAATAATTAATTACTCATATATATGCATGACTTAAGTATAATTTTAAGAATATTAGTATTATTTCTATATGGAACCCTAAAAATGGGACTGCTACACCATGAGATTTCAGGGGATGTGTATAGATTGCAAGACTACACCCTGAATACTCACAGCTTAGTTGCAGCTAATCCACACCTGCAACTTCTCTTACCCACATGAACTCCTCTTTTCCTTTCCCACTCAATTAAGTGTCCCTTTTTTTTATTTATTGTGGATATTTGTTAAAATAAACAGCACCGTACCATTCACAATACAATGTCCCATATATGCTGCAAAAACCAACGTATCCTCCGGTTACAGTAATTAAATCATAATGAGTTGTTGCATTAATTGAAATTTGAAAAGAAAAATAGCATTGGGAGTTTATCTTTGCAAGCTCTGCCTCAATTTTAGATATAAAGCCAAAACACAAAGTGTGCTCCCAATGAACTCATTTAGGCCTGGAGTCTATAAGGCCACAAACTCATTAGGGGCCAAACAGCTTATTCTCCCAAACCTCCTGTTCAACACTGAAAAGATCTAAGTCACAGAATGTTTAAATGCAATAGCAGTCTTTGTTTATTTACAGCATATTTTAAATATTGCTGAAGATTTCCAAATGCTGCTTTACAAAATAAAAGCAGTTAACATGGATGACTAACAAAATTACAAAAATTTGTTTGACCAAAGATTGGTCAGGAATTCAAGGTATCCACTTGATCAAGTGGGTCAAGCACAATTCAGCTGCTTATTTAAACAAAATATTACACAGAGGAGGAGAGGGGTGTAATGCACTTCAGTTATTCAACAGTAAGACGAAGAAGCATTTTACTTATATTCAAACATCACCTCACACATTTAACAAGAACTCATTATTCTTCATCTTTTATTCTATACATAGCCTGTTCCATCAATTACTCATCAGACATCTCAGTAACCAGCGGAAAGTATTCAGAATCTGTGCACTAAAAACAATAATTACAAAACCAGTATCTTCAGTGTTAATCATTTTTCAAGGATGCAACCCAGCCAGGTCTAAGAGATGTAAAGAAAGAGCCCAATGATTTCTGTTTTCTCATAAACAGTTGTCTCATTACCTGTGAGTGACCTGGGTTCCCCGTAAGCTGGACATCGTTTCCTCCAGGTTCTGCCGAAGGTCAGCGATGTTCTTCACAGTTCGTAACCGCCGGGTCTCTGGATCCTCTCCTACACGGAAAACAAGCCATGAGAAAGGGTAAGGCAGGAAACAGCACAGAACCAAGCTGTTACCTATGCCTGAATCTGGCTCGAACACATTTTTTTACTGACTTTCTAAACACTTTAAACTGATTAGGATTGAAGTTCCATTCTCCTCTGCAGGCACCTGTCATTGTCACGTCCTGACTGAGATGAGCTCTGCGCGGTCAACTTCATTGCACAGGCTGCCTTTGAGATGTTGTTGTATTGTCATTTCCCCATATGACCCAGTTTAAATTCTGGTTAACTTTCAACCTCATTAGAATACATACTCCATCAATACCACCCTTTCCATTGGAAAGATCTTCTTCCTATTTCACATAGAGCTCATTCTACAATAACAGCTTTCCAATAAACTAAACTGTGCTGACTGGGTGCTCCATGCTGAGTGATGTCTCAGGTAAAACAGCAAAAGTTCTTGCTTGTTAACAGCACAACACAGCTGCTGTTACCCAAATGTGCTACATAATAGAAAGTTGGGAGATGACTTAGTTCTCATGGCATTTAGAAACCCTGCTTTTTAAATACTCTGTTCTAAAACACATTTATGTCCTGCTCTTTAAAAGTACAGTTTATGCAAATAAAAAAAGTCCTCCTACTGCCTCAGTATAATTTCTTTTTATAAAATTTATAATTTAATTAGTGTCTCAGCATAATTTATTTACGCGCTCTCAGATGTCAATTCAGAAATGCTTTGGTTGCTACCTCAGCTGAGCTTTATAGAGTTAAACCTTCTAAGAGGTTGAAGAGAAGTGAATTTCTAGTAGTGCCAGCATATTCTTTGTAAGCTGAAAGCTGAAACAGAAAACCTCCAAAAAGCCATCACAAAGCTTCTATTGGGCACAGAAGGAAATGATTTCATTCTAAAGGGTTTACAACTCATGACTAAAGAAAATACTACAGTAAATGTAAAACTCTTTATGTTTTGTTTCTGCCTTGTCTGTACAAGTGATGCATTCTTAAGCTGCCAGAATCCTTGTCATCCATGCCATTGCTAGTTTAGATGGATATCTATATATTACAGATAACAGAAGTGTTAAGAACCAGATAAATAAGCTGTTGTTGGAACTTTCTACGTTCTTTGTTTTATATTTCATATTTCTAAAAGATGCCAGGTTGGTGGCACAGAAAAACACAGTCACACACTGTTGCCTACAAAGCAGCAGTGGCACAAATTACAGACCAAAGTGCTTATTGTCCATGTTAGCAATTTTTTTTCATCAGTCTCTACTCCCTGGGAAATCATCTCCCTGACTTAGAATTCACTTAAGCCAAAGGGTCAAACAATTATGGTCTGTTTCTGGACTGGAAACATTCAGCTAACAAAACAAGACTGATTCCTTTAGCCAAAGGGTCTCTAGGACAGAAAACATTTTCTATACTCATGGATCTAAAAATTTTTGCAGTAAAGAATATAAAATATTTACAGGCCTTTAGCTTAACAAAGGTTCACGGTGCTTTTTACAGATCATTTCTCTCACACATACAAAGGCAAACGGTAGGTAACTTCTTACAAGAGCACACAGGAGACAAACTAAACCAATTTCCATTGAGATTCCTCTTATGCCTCAATTCATACCAAATTTTCACTTAAATTGCATTCCACTGCTTAAATTATAGGTATACTTAAAAGGCAGATATTGGATAGTGCCACTAGAACTTAATTATGAAACCACTTAGCTCCTCATGAGCAGGCAGGATCTTTAAACAATTCCACTTCCATTTTTCCTACCTATGCTCTCTTTTGTTTTATATGTGCTTTTAAATTAAAAGCTATGCAGGGAGAGAATAAATCTGCCCCTCACTTCTTCCCGTTCAATTGGGTTCAGGGACTGTTTTGTCTTGTTTGCTCTGTTTCCCCCAAGACACCTTTCTGGATTGCTGCTGTTGGGGTCTGGCTGTGCACAGCTCGGTTTTGCATCTCTTGTTTGAGGTTGTCAGCTGTCTTCTGCTTTTGGATCCCAAAACTTACATATTCTATGTAAGTAATAGTTTGTATTCACATAACATCTGTCATTAAAGACTGAAGCCCTTTTGTGGTCTATAAGCACTTCTAAGTGCTATGAGCCCAAAAACCTTCTCAAGGATTTTATCCCTTGCACCATTTCTTTGCCTTTCAAGTACTTAATTCATCTATATATAAATTGTACACACAGATACACTCATTTATGCATCCCTGAAGCTCTCTTCCTCCCCGATGACTCTGCCTCTCACCTTTGCCATCAGCACATGTGCACACAGGTATAAAGGCAGATTTGACAGAATACGTAATACAGCATGAAATTAATCTGATTGTGAAACTTTGAGCCACATCATTTTCCAAGGAGGGCATTCTTGGAAAGTTTCAAAATCCATATTAAACTCGAGGACACCAAGACCAAGTAGATGAAAAAAACCTGAGATATTCTACAGACTGGATAAATGCAAGAACATGCAGTGAGCAAAGTCATTGATATTGCTGAAATTGGAACAGGAGGAGACTTGACTGTGACTTTAAAAACACATTTTAGATCTACTAGATTCTACTGTACATCTGCACATTAATAGAATATGGTTGCTAAAAATCACTTTGTTATATTGATAAGCTTAAAAATTTTTGCTGATTATCATATAATTCTTACAGTAGTAGGAATTCTAGATAAATATATGAAGTACTTTCTAATTCAGACTGCTAGTATTCCAGCTACAATCAGTTTCAACTTCTCTATATTGGACACAGTAAATTGTAACTGGATTTTGGTCCCTGTTGCTGCAAAGGCTATTTCTCAAATTGATCACATTCATGTGAGTGATACTGAGATTCCCTCAAACCTATAAACAAACCCAAACATCAAGGAAATAAACTTAATTTTTTCTGTAAGCTCTGAAACAAAGTTTTTAAATATGAACAATAAATATCAAATGCTTGGAATACTTAGGATCCTTATAATAGCTTAATCCTAAAAAATGCTGCATGTCTGCTAGAGAAACATTAGGTACACAGAATTCCTAATAAATTCAAGGAATTTGAGGAGCACTCCATTGTGCTGAACTCGAGCATCTAGCATTCAAATGATTGACACCCAGTTTCCACTGCTGACAAGCTGAAAGAAATACCATAACTACTGAGAACTAAAGCATTAGGAATAAAACCAACTTGCTTTAGCCCATTCTTATTCGACCAGATCACAGTCAGTAATTGGTCATGTTGCCAGGACATACCTGAGAGGTCTTCGAGAGCAGGCTGGGCAGTTTTCACATAAAGAGCAGAATCCATGCTGACCCCTCCTGTGCTGGCCTCGGCTGTTACGTTCCCTTCATTGTCTTTCTGAGATCTGGGAGGCAAAACAAAACAGGGATGTGTAGTCACTCTCCATCAAAAGTATCTCCAGTATAACAAGGACATGAGTGCACCTGCCATCAGCCACTCTGTCCCACTCTCCAGAACAGACCAGCAGGCTGATTTTACATAATTCATTAGTCCCATGTTGAATTACATCCTAGAAATGGAAACAAGCACTCAAGTGTAAAAAATAAAAAATTCATAGTCAAAGATAGGCTTCACAGCACTTCAGACAGGGTCTTAAGACACTTGGATTTCCAGCTGTATTTTAGTTATCAATTACATCAGTTGGCGTGGCTAATCTGATCTTCTCTAATAAAGTCTGTACTGCATGAAGGTAAAGCAGGTAGTGTGTGATGGCATGTTACACTCCTGCTAAGTTTCCCTTCAATAACTGGCATTTGTATTTTAAAAGAAATGACTGGGTAAAACCAACTTCAAACTCCAGTGTCTGATATTGTGGCTGTCAGGTAATGGAAGGTGATGTGGTATGAATATTTTGTCAGATTTTAGTAATATATTGTGACTCATTTCACTTCACTAATTGTGCTGTGTTTTGCTCATAGAGCCACATAAACAAGCATCTGGAAGTTCTCCTGCCCAAGGGGTAAGTGCTGTACAAAAGTGAAGACACAGTGGGAAATGACTATTGCAATATTCTTAATTTCAGTTGACCCTTCTAGCAGGATGCTCTGCCTGAAGTGGGAGTAAAACAACGTGAACAATACCCTATTTTCAAAGCTGTTAGTGGGTGAAAGGAGAAGGGGGCCTCATGCTGCTGAATTTTGGTGTTGAATAATGTTGAAACCAGCCTGACTTATCAATCCCAAAGTTAAACATCTTGATAGTGAGGTGAAGAGGCGGCAGACCTGATGAAGTACCTGATAAAGGAACAAACAAGTGATACTTCTGACAACTAAAGATGCTAAACTGACACAGTTGCCCAGGAGACATATGACTGACAGTCAATCTCTTTGTACTACTAAAGTCCAGTCCCACTCTTTAAAAGCAGTCTTCCAACACACCCCTTCTTGGAGTGTGTGTGGAGATTCCTCCCTCGAGTGGGGATGCCCTCAAGGCTGAGCAAAAGAGATTTGCCCACAGTTGTTGGTATGGGTGAGTAATATCAATCTCTACTTAATAATTGTTTTTGCTAGCTTTAATATAATTCCTTCAACATTGCTTCAAAATAATGCACTATACTACACCAGTAGTTATAGCTTCCCATATTCTGTAGTAAGTAATTCTGATTAAGATCTTTTAGTCTAATCATTATCATAATAAATAATTTATCTTTATATAAATATATCTGGTTTGCCATCCTTAATCCTGCAGGACAAAGTTACATAAAGTTCAATTACATCTATATAATCCTTTAGGCATGAACAAAGTTGACAAAGTCTGGGGCTAATGACTGGGTCCAGCTGCACCTGGACTCCTCTCTGAGGAGGAGTTTAGAAAGCACCTTGTGACTCAACCAGAGGAGTTCTGGAAGAAAAGGATGTGATAAAGTCTCTCAAATCATGCGCAGAAGGAAGATGACAGAATAACTGCTTGCATCCTCTTCCTATAAAAGAATTAGGTGGTGCCAAAGAAAACTAAAAGATGTCTGTCCAAACCAAAAATCCCACCATCCAACTGAGGAACTTGTGTCCCAGTCACATGTCTTTAGGAATCTTTGCTATTGATTTCCCTCTTGTTACACGTCCCATTGTCTAACAGAAGATGCTTCAAACAGAAAATGGACTAGACAAAGGTTAGCTGTGACCTCATTTGGCTGCTCTTTTGCTGATCTCATTCAGGGTTAATGCACAGAACAGCAGACTTGTTGTGTGGCCTTACCTATACTAATGGATGTTTTTTATTATTTTTTTTAATTTTCCATTCCTGCTTACAGTGAGGCAGGTCCATCACTGTTCGCCACCCTGAAGACCACGAGCATATTTACATCATAAATTGGTGGTGTTACAACTTTTAAAGTCATGATGCACGAAACAAACCTGATACATGTTCTGGTACCATGTAGAAGAGCAGCACCTGGTGAAGAAGCTGTTCAGATTCTCATCTTACCTATTAGCAGTGGCAGACACAACAATTACTCCCCCTCCTATCATCACAACATCTTGGTCTGACAGCCTTCGCCCTCAGCTTCTGTGTAAGGGCATAAATTGTCTACTCTCTTAAAGCAAGAACTTTTACATGCAGCAGCATTTACCTTGCTGCTTCACCACCCCCCCCCGAAAAGAGCGTCCAAAATGAACCTCCCAGGCATCCCATTCGAACATCCCACTGGAGGATTCTCCCATACCTGTACATGAAGGGGGCGACCGTGGCGGTGTTCGGGTGGCTGTATTGCTGCTGGGGATGAGGTAGCTGAACACTCACAGTATTGCTCCCTGTGGTGTGTGTTGTCACGGCAGGCCCGTTCACAGCCTGGCTGCTGTTGCTGCTGTTGAGGCCTCCTACGCCTTTTCCCTCGGAAGAAGCGAGGCTGGACGAGGAGCTGGAATGACGGCTGTCCAGCTGGGACTTCTGATGTGAGAGCCCTGAGCTGGCCTTCCCACCACGGCTTCTCTCGCCTTCCTTTGCAGGAACGGGGGCACTTGAGGATTTCCCTGTGGTGTTTTTCATTCCTGGTTTTGGTATTCCACTGTGTGAAGGGGCAGAGGCCTCCTTCTTGGCACCGTTCAGCTTTCCTCCTTTAGGGATAAAGCTTGCAATCTTGGAGGACTTTTTTGGCATCTCTGTTGTTGCTAGTGCTGTCTGTTCTTCTTTTGGTTCCTCTTTCAGGTCCAGCTTTTCAGTGATAGATGTTCTCTTTGTAATGTCTTTACTTTTATCCTTTTCTTTCTCTTTCTGTTTCTCCTTCTCCTTCTCATTACCCTTTGGAGAACTTTTCTTATTAGTGAGTGCCCGGCTAAAAGTCCTTTGTGCAATTCCCTTGAGTGCAATTTTGGGACTACTGGACATCGATCCCAGGTTGTTCACGTTCTGATTGGCGGCATCGATTTCTTCGCTCTCCTCAAAGCTGAGAAGCATCTCCAGCTTTTCACAACTGTTGTCCCGAGACCCCAGAGCCTCCAGCATTGTCCCTCCTGCTTTGGAACCTCCTTTGCTGTTGAAGAGTTTTAATTTTTCAAGCATGGATTTCTGACCGTTGGGAGTTGTTTTGGCGATTTCTGAGGGTGGCTTTGGAGGCTCCACTACTGGCTGCTTTACAGATAACATGGAAGACGTAGCTGTGTGCTTAGCACTGAGGGACTTGCTGCGCCAAGGTTTAATAGCAGAGCTGGGCTGAGGGATGGCTGATGAGTTATTGCAACTAACAGTGCTGCTGCAGCTTTGAACTGAGGATGAGACATTTTCATTCATTCCTGTGGGCTGGGAGTATGTACTGTCTGCAGGCTCTGGAAAACACACAAAAAAAACCCCAAAAAATGAACACGGTAGTACCTCATATTACAGTCAGCATAAGATTTTTTTCTGTAATGAAACATTAGGAATTTTACACTAATAACATTACAAAGACACCTATCAGTATTTTCAACATCAGTATGATTTAGAGAAAATAAAAGTCAGTTTTCTTTTCCTACCCAGCAGAAAAGCAATGAGCTCCTACTGTATAATTTACATTTACTTGCTGTTTCAAGAAAAAGAAGAAAAAAAAAGGATCTCTTCCAATTCAAACCAAAATGTGTTTTGCAATGTGTTCTCCCTTATTAAGTCCACAATACGTTTTCATTAGCAAAACACAGCACTATTTTCTAACTAAGGGTTCCCTCTGCTTTTGGCAAAATACTTGCTGTCCAAGTTTGATTCTTAGAAAAACCTCAAACATATATAAAAAAATGCAGAAGTAAGGAAAAAAGTAAAACTGAAGTCTTTTCAGTTATTGGGGGTGGTAAGATTTTCATATGCAAAAGGTAGAAGAAAACTCCACATACAAAAATAAAACCAATTGTGTCCTTTTGCAAAGAACCTAAATTAAGTATTACTACGTATCTTAATCCAGCTGTAAGAGAACCTTGTGGCAGTAACTGTACAGCCCTCCTCCCGCAGAGAAAACAAATCTTTTATTTAGTTAGTTCCTCCTAATGTTATTTGTTCTTTTTAAGAAACTATTCAGAGCTTAAAGAGAGCTTGAAAAATCACACTCACCTACCAGTGGCCACTTCTCCTCTGAAGTTTCTCTCTGCTGAGTTTCCTTTCTGGAGATGTTACTCTCTCAATTATCACAAATATGTTTTCTGTTAAACTGCTCATGTTTCCAATTAAGTTTTGTCGTCTGTGTCTGTTCCCCTGCCCAGCAGCCTGCTGGGGATTAACGGCTCTTACCTATATTTCCCTTTCGCACTAAAGTAAACTGTGTACAGAGCTGCATTTTTTTAATTCAAAAATCAACAGCAGTGGAGAGCGTGCGTTCTCGGCAGCAGGAGCAGCCCTGTGAATCCAGTCCTGTAAATCATGAGCTGCTGCAGCCACATAGGGACTGTTTTCCTTCACTTTCTCAGTGAAGATACGGCTCTGTTAACCTCCCTCCTGTGATCCAAAGCAGATCTACTGAAGATTTAAAGCACATACATCTTCCTGTCTTAACAAAGAATCAGGTTTCTAAGAGTGTTAGAGACTCCTTAATAATAAACTCAGCCATTTCACATGGTTATGGACAAAGCGGGATAGCAGGAAATAATGATACTTTAAAAAATATTACTGAAGTCAGAAGATTTCCAGGACACTGTTATTAACCAGCAATCATTATATTGGTCAGGTTTGCTAGTCCTTTTCCTATGGCAAACTACCCACATGGAGCTGGAAGGAAGCACAAGCTGGATTACGGACACAGAAAGGAATCATGCTGCTTTTAAGCTTTTGCCAGCCTGCTGGCTTCCAGGGCACTACTCCCAGTTTACTCTAGCACTGAAAGAAAACCAAGCCACCAAATGTCCCAAACGGTAATGCCACCTGGTCCTCTAGTTGCTCTGCTCAAGCTTTCTGAATCCAACCTGATGGGTTAAGGAGAACTGACAAGTGATGGCATAGGAATCATAGAATCCTTAAGGCTGGAAAAGATTTCCAAGATTGAGTCCAACCATTAACCTGGCACTGCCAAGCCCACCACTTAACCCTAAGCATCATATCTACACTATTTTGAGCAATTCCAGGGACAGTTGCCTCCACCACTGCAGGAGTCACAGTGACTCCCAGTGCGAGGGGCAGCAGTGACCTGCCATCACAGTGCCCTGACACACACATGAGAGAGAAAGGACGGTGACAACTTCTTCACAATCTGCTGGCAATGCTCCTCCCTCTGCCTTTACAAGCTGTGCACCATTGCTCTTTCCTTCGTTCCTCTTATCCTACACTGCTGCTTTGTTATTATTTTTATTTCCTGAAGCCCTCCTACTCATCCCAATCCACTTCCCATTGCTGCACCACACCAGGCTCCTTTTGTACACCCAGAACAAGCGAGCCTTTGTCTCAGTCTGCCTTCCGCAGAAGACATCCAGCAATGTAGTGAAAGCTTCATGAAAATCCCAATTGTGCATAATTTACAGTCAGTTTTTATAGATTATTTTTAAGAACAATAATTACACATTTCAATATTGAGATACTGCTATAGAAACTGGAGATTGACAGTACTTCCAACACTAAGTTTCTAATCCATATGTGTTCTGACCTCATCATTCTCAACAAATCCTAAGGCAGCACAAAGTATACTCATGCCCAGAAATCATCAGAGCTGCCTGAGATTCATGAACATGCCTAGGAGGGATTTACAAGCAGGTCCAGGGAGGAACCTGATGTACTAATCAATATGGGCAGGGAAGCCTTTACTTGCTCAGGACTGGGACAATAAATAAGAGTTACAAAAAGAAAATTACCAGTAAGGGATGTAACTACAAAATAGAAGAGCTGGTTGTACACTTGGTTGGTACAACATATGCAGAAGCAAACTCAGCTCGGGGTCTTAGCATGCAGCCACCTGAACAGACTTGGAAAAGAAATCTGTCTTCTTCTCAAACAGGTTCTTCACAACAGTTTACCAGCTCTACAGTGTGAAGTGAATGGAAGTTGTTGGTTCATTTGGGACCTCAGCTTCATCCTAACAGTCCAGATGAGTGCTTGAGTGCACAGACTTCTGGGCTTGGATCAAGTGAAATGGCTTGTTTTCTAAATCCCAAAGCATTGCTCCAAAATAATTTCCCAATGAAATCCAGAACTTTTCAATTTCTCCTTTTTTCAAATGTTTTCAGGAAATTAATTAATTAATTAATTCTGTTTGCTCACTGACCAAAATAAGCTTTTTTCTGTTCATTTGTTTATAAACAAAACTTTCCTTTGTCCCAGCTCCCCCACATACACCCTCCTGTTTGGAACTGAATTTTGCTTCCGTTGCCAGTGGCGTAGGATGAGTACAATGTAGCTCCATTTGCAGACATGTCAGAGAAATCAGAATTAGGACAATAATACTATGAATGTAACATTACAAAAAATAATATATATATAGGGACATTAATGTAATTTTCAGAGTCTCTAGTTAGCATTTTCCACAGAGTGAATTCTGGATGCTACACACCTGAAATGAATAAAAAATATTTACAAACTCTTAATATACATGTTAAGCAGCAACACTTCAGGAAGGAAAAGAAGATACTTTTTTTTACACAACTGCAGTGGATTTTGATTTGTATTTGGGTCAAATACAGTGAAACTGAATATTGAAAATCCTTGAGTAATTTGTTACCTTGCACCATGCAAAGTTACTGCAAGAAATAAAACACTCTCATGAAAAATTGCCTCAGCTTAAGAAAACTTCAATTTTAAAGATTCTCTGTTTCTTTTTTATGAACATGTCTGCTGGTTCTTTTACTCCTCTGACCAAGCTTGGTAAAAGAAAGGAGTTCTGCTGCCAGAATGCAGCTTCAAATGTTGGGTTTCCTAATGAAGCAGTAACAGCAATTCATGGAGAACACATCAGCATGCAAAGGGGAAAGTTTTATTCAGCATAACATAGGCCCTTCTTTCACGAAAAGGAGAGCAGGTTTCATGCATTCAATTAATAAGCTTATTATTTCCCATGTGTTTCTTTGTGAGGGAGATATTTTCTTTCTTCAGCAACTTGCATTAACTAAAACTGACTATAAAAGAAATGTTTTCAAACCCAAGCTACAGGCTACAATAAATAATGATCGCTTTCCTCTTTTCAAGGTCAAATCTTGGCCCAAAATCTATTTTGTTCCTAGCGTTCCTGTTAAAAAAGATGTTGGTGGTCTAGTTCCAATGCCAATACACACTGTAGCATGGGTAAATCTGATTTCAGCTGCTCCTGCAAAGACTGAATTGCATCTGCAAACCTACCCATTTGTGAGGAAAAAAAAAAGAATCTGAAGGCTTATGATTTAATTCTTCCACTGAAGTCTTTGAGAGCTTATTTTATAATAACATCAGGAGAAAATATATGCAATTTCCCATCATTTGTCATGTTCACTCTAAGTAAGTGGACTTTGATTTGCTATAACTGAAAACTTTCAAAAGCCATCATTATAAGCATGAAAGGCAACACACAGACAAAGGATGTTCTCATAGTTACTTCTCCTTAGGAGGGTCAAGAACTTAACAGCATTTTTATCCATTTTCAAATGAACAAACTGCTATTTTTTTTATTTCACAGCTATGGGAAAAATAAGAAGCTCTTAAGAAGAGAAATAGTCCAGCCCATAGATTAGATAACAGATATAATAGCAAATCCACAGCCAGATTCTAATTTAGGAAATAAAAGCAGCTCTGCTCTATGACATTAGAGCATCAGAACTGCAGAAACCACTATGACAGTTTCATCGTTTCCCATCTAGAAGAATAAATGGTGAATCTTGACCCTTCCCATCCACCCACCAGACGACTATCCTTAAAAGCACTACAAATAAAGTCCAACAGAGAAAAACTTTTTAGCTGAGTTGTTCTGTTCTTCCATAATCATTTATCATGCTCAGCAACCCCTGGAAGTACGGAAATGCCTGCATTTCTCCAGGAGCTGACTATAAAAATCACAGTCTTTCCATAATCCAAACCACAAGCAGGTAGAGCAGAACATTCCCAAAAGGAGTAACCTGGCACACAGTCCTTCCTCAAAATAAGCACAACCCTTCTGGCCCACAGGAGTTTCCATTTCAATTTTAACACCGAGGACAGGAGAGAACTACAGCTGGGTGGAAGGGGCTGACTGAGACAGGGCTCAGTGTGGGCATGGCCTCCACTCACAAGATGACTGAAGCTTTCTGTTCTCTCTTCCATTCTGGACCACAGAAAAAAGCAACAAAAATTATTTTTTTTTTAAAGCAGAGATTGCCAGACAGGGAAATTCTGTATAACCTGAGAAAAGCCTGGATAGAAAACATTTTGCTTTGCTGAGGACCAAAACTTAGAATCATAGAACCACTAAATGGTTTGGGCTGGAAGGAACTTTAGAGATCATCTAGTCCCAACCCCCCTGCCATGGGCAGAGACAACTTCCACTAAAACAGGTTGCTCAGGACCCTTTCTAACTGAGCAGAATTGGTTCCTTCAACTTCTGCCCACTGGCTTTCCCTTTAGGGCTGATTTAATTTATTGTAACACAGGAGAAAAATTACCTTTACTCCATGATATTTTTCTTTCCTTCCATCATATCTACCTCTTCAATCCCACTGTTGTAAACTTCGTTGCTTCAACAGCAGTTCCATGTATTCACAGAGATGTGCTGTATCTCTGAAAACCCTCACACCAAAGCCCATGGATATGCCAGAAACTCAACTTGCACATTTCTGTAAAGTCTCCTTCATTCACACAGAGTTCCAGCACATGAAACAACAGTTCTGCTGTCAGCTGGTTCACATCGCCAAAACTCAGCATTTTTGCTGAGGTGAGGGGAAATAAAACTGGAGCACAGGCAATCCTTTTCTCATTGTCTTAACATAACCAACTAAGACACTTGGAATTCCTTGTTGTTTTTGTTTAGTTACTGTAAAATTCAGAATGCTGTCCACATGACTGCCTTAAGAGAGAGGTTGGAGGGACCTCTGTCGACCACATTCCGGTTAGATGATCACAAAAATTATGAAACCGAGTTTACTGTGCCATTCAAAACAAGTTGCACTCTCCACTTAATACTAGACAAATACCATTCTTGTTCATTTCTCTCCATTTCCTTCTCATTATTTGTACAATCTAATTCCCCAAGAGTTCTCACAACAGACTTATTCAAAAACATTAGTGAATTCCAGGCAGGGAGCTGTTATGGAGTCTTTCATTAGATTTTATTCTTAGCTGGAGTGGACAATATGTACACTTGGCAGCCTTGGTCTGACACATCTCTCCTGCAGGTTATATGAAATACGGCATATACAAATTAGTGGTCTGAGAACTGCAGTTAGGGAATATTATCCATTTGACTATTAGTAGTGACTCCAATCAGGGCTTGGAATGACCATGGAGATGGAGGCAGATTTTTAACAGAGAAGGGACAGGCAGTAGGAAAAAATATATAAGAATGAGCAGACAATATGCCAAGGTAAACTACATTTCAACTCAGAAATATCCCACTCTGCTCAGTGAGAAGTCACACACTGTACACAGCAGAGTGGTGAATAGCAGTGCCCATGGATGCACACCCATGGGGAACACCAATGCACCTGAAACATGGACAGTCCACGTTCAAACTGAGGAGTTGAACCAAACCATACAGAAATAACATACTTTACCACTATGTACATACACACCTAAAGTTCAACATACATAAAACATGCAAAAATCTGTTATATTTTTACATCAAAACCAACCGACAGTCACATACTACTATTTATGGTGGGGTCTTCATTTACTCTCTCTAGTCAATAAAACTACCTTACAATCTGTAGCAGCAGATCTTTCAAACCAGGCCAATGTGCAGATAACAATATGCTATTCATGACAGTAGTGAAGGGTTGGACCATGGCTTTAAGCTCATCAGCCAGCTCAGAAATGGTGGCAGTTCTCTGGTGCCAGTCACAGATTCTTTAGATCTATTTAGTTATGGATGAGGAACAGGCAAAAGACTCAGTAGAGAAGTCACAAATGGAAGGACTAGGGAGGCTGGATGATGATCTTACCCAAGGAGAAGGGGCTTCTACAGATGTGGAGAAACATGCTGGCACTTGGAGAAGTCTGGGATGTAGCACCACTACTGTTTGCTTTCCTACGATTTAACAGTGAACTTAAGTTTCCACAGTTGTTTTTCTGGCACACATCACCCAGCAATAAATTTACAAGAAATTGTAAATATTTATTTTAAAAGGAAACATCTAAGCACTGTAAAGACCATGCAATGCTGGACCAGCTCTTCAACTGGTATAAATTAACATGGTTCCAGCACCTCCAGTGCAGCTCTGCAGATGTACACTGGGCAAGAAGTTGCTTCTCAAGGTTACGTTTTACTTCAAAGCTCAGAATTTTATCTTCATTAACTGTACAGCTAAGAACATGTCTTTGGCTAGGTTTTTTTAGTTGTTTGGTTTTTTTTCCCAAAAAAACTTTATTTAAATACATTTTTGGCTTGTTTTATGTATTTCTAAAGCTTACACAACTATGGTAAAGTTCTGTGGTCTTGTAAAGATCCACTTCAGCCATGATTAAGCCTTCAGCCAGCCTTTGTTTAGCTAAAAGAGGACATAGTTTCAAATGTAAGATTCAGCCAGTTGAACAGTTGTAAAATTAGGCATGAATATGACTTACTGCATACTCTTATCTTGTCCTATAAACGTTCCACACTGCTTATCTTCTGACAGTCTTTAAACTGTTTGATGGGCACAAACTCAACATAAATATGTCACTAAAGATTAACTAAGATGAGCCAATCTTTCAAAAAGTATGTTTGATTAGAAAAGTGAAAGGGTGCAAACAGTACCCCAGGATATACTTATATCTCAACTGCCCAAAGATGAGTATTTTGTTTGACAGTAAAAGCTCTCATGAGGGTCACCTTCTGACATAAGGCAGTAACCTTATGCCTGGGTAATCGAGAGGCATTAATACATTTGGTAAAATATTTCGACTGAGTCAATAAGATTTCATTCACTGAAGTTGATTGAAAAGGTTTGTGCTTAGAAAGGAGAAACTAAATGCCTGAACACAAAAGGTTAAACCACTGACTATGCAAATGGACTGCAGCAAAGAAATAGAAGTTACAGTAGAATGCAGCTGCATACTTCATAATGTGACACTAAGGGAAAACAAACATCATTCAGAAATGTATTATGAGTATTATATATGGAGTCAGAGACTTGCAGAATCATAAGACAGAGAACTTAACTATTCCATCCTACTCAGCACTAAATAAGGCATCAGGTAGAGTGCTGTGTCCAGCTCCAGCACCCCTCTAAAAGAGACTGACAGACTGCAAAGAGGCCATTAGAGACCATCAAGACATTTAAGAGATTTATCACAAGGAACCTATGAGAAGAAAGTTGGAATAGTAAAGATGTCTTATCCTAGAAGAGAAAAGACTGAAGGGAGACATTGTAAGCCTTCAAATACATGAAGACTGTTATAAACAGGACAGAGATCAAGAAAGAGCAAAAATGTGCCTTATTTTTAGCCACACAGAATGATTTTCATATATCTTTTTTTTTAATAGCTACCTTTAAGACCAAATGGATACTTGAAGGGATACACTTTAAAAGATGGTCAAGTCCAGTCATGAGACATTTCAGAACAGACAAGCAAACACCTCTCTGGCACAGATATAGTTGATTTTCCTCCAGAATTGGAGTACAGACTCCACATGTTATTAACAAATGCAAAGCTACAAATATATAATGTCAGTTGTAAACTTGCCAAAATTTTAAACATGGATCTTTGTTAAACAGATTTAAAACCAGAAGGTATATTTACATTGCAAAGTTATGATTCAACAAAAGAAATTATGAGGTTGCTCACACTATCTTTCAGATTTCCCCACACATTCTCTCTATATTTTTATTTTTACTTTTGTCACATCAAATTCGTGATCACTGCACTATAATTCAAAGCAAAATAAATCACCCTGAACATTTGGCAAATACCTTCAATGCAAATTATATTAAAAAAACTGGATAGGGTTATGCACTACTTTTTGGTAGCGCATACACAGAAAACACCACCTGCTCTGGTTATGGATTTGTTGAGACTAATTCTGTAAATTTATTTTACCATCAGTCTGTCTTACAGGAAAAACCCTTGGTCAGTAAAACCAGAGAGCATCTTGAGTGCCAGCAGAGATGAGTAGAGCAGCAGCATCCTAAACACTAAGCAGAATATGATGTTTGGTTCATGCCTGACCTAGATGAAACATTGCTACATTTTTACAGGGTGAGATGACTGACATTTAAGTAATTATCACATTCTCACATTGTTGAGCCAATCACATTTATTTTCCAAGGAAAATGTGAAAGTGCAGGCAAACCTGTTTCAAATGTTATAGACTTATGCCTCTTTAAAAATATAAAATTTTTTCCAATTTTGTAAAACTTTTAATCTTAGTGAATTTTGCACAGTCTTATCAAGTCAACATTTCAAAAGTAAACGTGAGGTTCACTCAACTTCCTACAGAAAGAGAAACCTAATAATAAAACTAAACTCAAGATGGATATAGAACAGGAAAGCAACTGCTCCAAAAGTCGAATGAAGGAAACTTTTTCTAAATTTATACAGACATGATTTTCAGTCATGAAGACAGCTATAACTGCCTAAAAAATAAATAAAATAAATAAATAAATATTTAACTTACTGCTATCTATTGCATGAGCCATCTGTTTCATTCTCTAAAATCGCTTCCCAGTTTTCTGACATTCATACAGTATTCCTCCATAAGGATAGGGATCTTTCAATCTCAGGAGCTCTGCTTATTTTTGCTAGTCTCTAGTGAACTGTTAAAATCTTCCTCTTGGTCCTGGTTTCCAAAGCCGCCTTTGCTCTACTTCTCCCCCACCCTTCTCAGCAGCCTCGCAGAGCCGGGCTCAGCACTAGTTGATTGGAACAGTTAGAAACAGTTTCAGTGACGACCTGGCAGTTTGTGCTGGAAGGATGAAAGCCTTTTCAATACCAACTTCAGTGTATCAGAGTCCTCAGTTGGAAATTTCCAGCCTGTAAAGAACACTGAGATACACATTTCTGTCCTACCTGTGTACCACCAGATGTTGTAGTGACTGACTGAACAGAGAGCACTGTGATAATTAACTCTGGGGCTTTGTATGGATTCTCTGTTCTTCAAGATACCACACACCTGAACACTTCTGGACTATTCAGTCTTTGATTAGTAAAAGATGCAATTAAAAAGGATGAGAGTTATTATAACAACTGTTATGTAATCATATATAATCATAGGATCATAGACCGGTTTGTGTTGGAAGGGACTGTAAAGATCATCCAGTTCCAACCCCCTTGCCACGAGCAGGGACATCTTCCACTATCCCAGATTGCTCAGAGCCCCATCCAACCTTGCCTTGAACACTTCCAGGGATGGGGCAGCCACAGCCTCTGTGGGCAAGCTGTGCCAGGGCCTCGCTACCCTCACAGTAAATAATTTCTTCCTAATATCTAATCTAAACCTGCCCTCTGTCAGTTTAAAGTCATTGCCCCTTGTCCTGTCACAAGCTCCCCTTCGTAAAAGCGTCTGTCTGTTCAGCCATCCCAGTAACCTTTTGTCAGCACTGAGTCAGCTGGCTCAGTGCCACAGGGATTGAATCCAACATCTCAGCTCCCTGTCATAACTGTCATGATTAACTATTCCTGCACCTGAAGCCATAAAAAGCCTTCTCTTTCCCATTCAGGTTGAATGCTAGTATAAATGGGCAAAAAAATATTAAAATGTTAACTCTCTAAGACAAATTTCTATCATGCTTTATAAGTCTCAGAGCTCTTTTTTCACCACTGTTTTGGTTTTTTTTTTGTTTGTTTGGGTTTTTTTGTTTGTTTGTTTGTTTGTTTCATTCTTACACTATTATTCAGCACAAATGCAAAAGCCTGTGTTTTGACTCTGTTTATTATTATTATTTTGCTTGGAATGGAAAAACTGCATGATGTTAAACAGAACATAGGGTTTTTTCAGAAAGGAAGCTTGTGCAACGTCACTTGACCATCCTGTACTTGGTACAGTAGCCAAATCCAGTCATTCAGAACATCAAATATTTAATCTCATTTTATGTACAACTACAAAAGAGGACTTGCCCTCCATTTTAGCATGCTTAAACGAAAGATTTTTCTTTCAAGAAAACTCTTAGAATCATCTAGGTTGATCTAAAGATAATAGGGCTCAAAGACTTGCAATAAGTAATTCCTGAGCCAAAACTGGAACCTCTGTCTGAACATCAGCTCTGGGCAAACATTAAATTTTGACTCATTATGTCTAATTTAATCTCTTTCAATGGCTAAGCATCCTCATTCTTAAAATTTCCTACATTCTGAGGTCTGAGTTGGGCTCATTTCAGATTCCTAACAAATGGATACTCACACAGTGCCTACTGAAGTAATGAAGAATTGTTGTTACTATAAATATCACTACCTACAGGTTTCTTGTAGGTAATAAGAAAGTTACCTTTCTTTTAGACAGAAAACATAAATTAACCTTTAAAATAATAATCTGCAAAGGAGATTTTCCAAAGCTCTAATTATGCAGTGCTCTCCTCCATGTTTTATCAGCATCCCTCTTTTTCAAAGAATGCTGTTGAAAATCTTAGCCTTCAAGACACTAACCACAAGAACTCTGAGTTTCGATCTCCTTATGCACATTTTTTGCCTTGCTCCACATGAAGATTTATTTTTTCCTCGCTATTACTGAAGTAGCATTTTTAAATTGAATCTGAGGGTTTGACGTAATCCAAATCTGCCACTTTTAAATGACCTTAAGCAATGCTGAGTTCAAGACAAGCTCAATATCACACAGAACCAAGCCATGAGAGTGTATTCTCATGTGCTTTTTATATCAATACAGGATTGAATATGAAACATTTGTATCATTAGGAAGAGAAATTTCAATGGCTCAGTTCCAGATTTAGGATTTTCTACTCTCTATGTAAAAGGTCATTTTAAAGAAATAAATATGGATTTCATAGTAAAGTTGACATGAAGATACTGATTTAACTTTTAAGAGCTGTTCTTACCAAGGCTCTGACAAGATATGCCGTGGCCTCTTGAACTGCACCCTTGAACTTGATGGCATGCCCTCTTGAACTCGATAAATATAACTGCCTACATATAAGGTGCACACATTTTTAGCACACATGTGGCATGTGTAACCATACACCATGGTTACTCAGTGGAGTGGGGGTGACATTTCCTTGCTAACATTCTACTGACAGTAGTCAGTCCTATTTTGATAACACAAAGTCAAAAACTTAGAGGAAAGAAATTTCTTAACTGTCCTTCAAAATACCTTAATATATATCTTCCTATTTAACTAGTTTATACTCAATAGAAATTTTGAAGGAAATAATATTTAAAGGTATCATAATGTGGTAATTTTACACCTGCCAGAGCTCAGAGCCGGACTCAAGTAACATTAACCCCTTATTGCTGGTTCCATGCAGGTCTGATCTATGCAAAATTGACATGGTAATGAGACACTGTCCTTTGGGAACTGCAGGACCCTGTACTTCCCTTTGTCCCTATGCCACCCAGCTGGAACTGTTATTGCTGTGTCAGCAGGTTAACTATGTCTGCAATGGGTGTAACATGGACTGGTTTGAGTATCACTGAATCACATCCCAACACACACAGCTTCACAAAACAACACACCACAACTGAACATCAATATGAAAGGAGAGGAAACATGGAGCATGGAAATAAAGGAGGAATGCAGGACACTTACAGAATATTAAAGATTTTCCAAAGAGCTGGAACTATCTGTCATGAAGCACACTTCAGTTTTGCTTTGCCTTTTTACCCTCCACCAGAATCCTTCAATAAATCACTGGTAACTCTTTAATCCATGTCCAGTATACTTTTAAAATTCCAAGAAACTAACCATACATTTAAATAGCAGAAATCACAGAACAGTCTAGGCTGCAGGAAACCTCTGGAGATACTCCTTCCTACCTTCAGCTAAAAGCAGAGCCTTAGAGGAGGTTATCCAGGGCCCCATCAAGGCAAGTCCTAGATACCTTCAGCAAGGGAGATCCCACCCCTCCTCTGGACAATCTTCTCCAGTATTTAATTCTTCTCATAGTGAAGAACTTTATTCCTGTTTCCAGACAGGATTTCACCTAAAGGAATGTGTGCCTCCTGTCCTTGTGAACACGCTGACTACCCTTTCATATTAAAAGACAGTGATTAAATATACACTATGTCCCAAGTTAAAAGAGTTTACCCAAAATTTGAAAGTAACAAAATAAAAGGGGCAGAAGAAGAACACAAACTTTTCTTACTCTCCTGCCCATATGGTATATCCATACCTAAAAAACTGAGATGTGCAGAACAAAGATTATTGCTGAGTTGGCAGGATCTGGTTTGAGAACACTCTCATGAGACTTGTATCAGGTAAGTTTGCCAGACCAGTGCTATTAAAACAGTAATTTATTTCACTTGAGGGCCCGAATGTGTATACATATATTCTTGGGTGGGTTTTTTGCTTTTTCTAATACTATCAATATAAGAGAAACCTGACATCATTAGCACTGCCTTCTTCACAAATCTGAGTAATAAATATCTCCTTTGATCTCTTTGATGTGAAAATGGCCAAAGTCTGGCAGTGCTTTTTTTTCTACTGACATTTTTACCTTACATTCAACTCACAGGAAAAGTGTCATTTTTCCCACAGACTTCTACTGCCCTCTGTAGGATTATTTTAAATAAAATATTAGGAACAAAATATAGGAAAAAAAATATAGGAAAAAAAGTGTGTAAGCCTGTCGCATTACTGCATCACATCCTCAATGAAATGGAGATGGCATATCAAGTTGATATTTTCTATAGCTTCATAATTTCATTGACTGTATAGACAGGATCCACATAATAAATAGAATATTTCCTTACGATGTTACCAGACTTTTGAGACTGCAAAATGCAAACTGAGTGCCTGCAGAACAGTGAAGATATGAGGGTCTTCAGAGCTAGTCAAAAATTCCCACCATTTTGCCAAGCCGGAGGCTGCTTTCAAAGCACATCTCAAAAGACTCTCCATTGTGTGTAAGCAAAGCACTGAAATAAATTAATGAGAAAATCTAGTGTATCAAAGTCCTTACTGAAGCTGTATGTTTCCATATATTTAAGTTTCATTCTTGATACTACCTAGGATGCAGTTTTGCTCCACCTTGCTCTGGATAAAAAAATACATTGATGCAATCTAAATTGCATATGCAAATAAAATATTGGCTATATTTTATTTGCTGATCACATTAGACAATTAGAAGGACATGGTAACTGGGAACCTAAAAATAACTAGTAACTAATAAGTACACAAAGGCATAGAAATGCAATGCTCATCTGCCTCTTTACACTCCTTAGAAATGTTTTTGATAATTTAGATGAGTTCTGGACACAAAAGTAAACCAAAGGTATACTTAAAAATGCATGAAGTAAACAGAAGGTATTCTAACATAAGCATAGACTAAGTAACTGACAATTCAGAATTGAATTAAAAGGCTCCAGTTGTATGAAGGGATTAGGAAGACATAAAAAAAACCCCACAAGCCTAAGTTGCTTTTTTCCCCACAGTCCAAAAATGCAATTAAGACCTTAATTGCATTTTTCTTCTAGAAAAGCCCATAACACCAGTTATACACTTAAAAATACCCGGTCTAGAACGTTACTGGAATTATAAATGGCTAATCACTCTGGTAATAAATAAAAAGCCATACCACGGCATGTTACCACTTTATAATGTGAGGAATGAGAGTACTGAAATTCCCTTTAAGAAGGGAATTTTGCATATAAACTGAGCGGTTAACTCCAAAACACAAGTTAAGGCTATCAGGCCCTACCCTCAAAGAAGGTGCCCATAGGATTGAAGTAGGTTGTCTAAGTCACCCTTACTAGAGAAGACTTCTCTCTTTTTGATATTACTTTAATCCTTTCCCCAAGATTTCTAGAAAGTCAGTGGTCTCATCAGTAACTGATTCACAGAATCTTTCAAAAAATGTAGGTTACTTATTTCCCAGTAGCTAGCTATTCTTCCATGCTCCATTTGCTGACCTTTTCGTTTCTGATGCATTCTGTTTCAATTAATGCACTTTCATTGCCACAAGACATAGATGATTGACTAACAAGACAATTTGTATTTGGAGGGAAAGGCCATTGATTAATAAAAGCTAAAAATTACAACCTACTTTGTAAGAAATGATTCAAACATAAGGTACTGAAGGCGACCTTCTATCACAAAGTGATCCACTGAGCCAAAAGAGGCATTTCCTTCCTCAAAAACACACAACAGAGCAGGTACTGGGGTAAAGAGATGAAAACTTACCAAGACTGGCACACAACACAGTCATGTAAGTCCCATTTTCTTAGGCAAAATACAGGATATGGGTCAGAAAATTTGAACTGTCTTAGTACCTCGAGAATAAAATTTATCTGGCAATGTTACAATTAACTTCAAATAAGCCAAAAATTTGTTAGACCAACTGCTTTTGTTTCTCATGGATGCAGACCAACTTTGTGTCATGATTATGTTTTTAAGAAAAGTTCAAGTTCAACTTTACATAGGCCCTCATTTTTAAATTTTTTTTCTAAGACTATAATTTATGACTGTAAATTCAGACCAGAGTAAAATTCTGAGTATTTAATGCAATTTATGTAGATTGTCAGCCTAAAAACCAGGCTTGTTTCTTTCAGTCATTTGTAATATCCATAGGAAGCAGGTCATCCCATATGCTTCTTCAGCAATCAGTTTATCTTTCTCAAGAGATGAATTACAGTGAGGAATGAGGGTTCCCAGAACTGCCTGTCTAAAGCAGTTGATATTTAAGTTACTCAGTTGACAAATTATTGTTGTTTCTCTGTATGCATGAGGACTTTTTTAAAAAAAAAAAAACAACAAACCCAAAACTAAAACCAGTACTTTACTTTCCTTATTTAGTAATCTTGGTAAACTGAGAGAAAGCCAAAATAGATCCAAGTTCTCTCTTCCGTGCAGCATAACATCATACCACTCATTATGTAGAAGGGACCATCCAATCCATGCTTCAGGACAAGATAAATCCCACACCACATCTCCCCAGTCCAGTAGTTACGGGACATGAGCAGAAGAGGAGAGTATTGACAAGGAGGACACAGAAAGAGACTGGGGAGATACTACACAGGAAAATAAGGTTTTCTCAGTTCTAGTGCTCACACTATAACCTGCTATCTTGTTCTTTTAACTGAAAGCCAGACCTAATTCTCATTTAGAGATGACTACTGTGTGCTGATGTTACAGTTAAATCACTTCTGTTTACACAATGTATCTTCTAAAAGAGTAAGCGTGGATTTACCAAGGTAGAATGCTGCTAATTTATTAGCATATTATGCTAATATATTATTTCATAATATATTTATAATAATTCTATTATACAGTGGTGAATTTAATTTTTTTCTTTTACGAAATCTGATCAGGGTGCTTCAGAATGTTCCTGGAGGATGCTGAGGACCTTCCAATGCCATCATCATAGGGTGAGGTTTTGGAGTAACACTGCAAAATCTACAGACATGCAGTCCTAGGACAAGAGTTTCTAGAGAAGGAAGAACACAGTTTCCTGGAAAGAACCAAGCATGAGAACCACAGGCAAGCTCAACCAGACCAGTATTTTTCCCTCCAGCAAAATCCTCTTTACAGTTATTAGAACTTATGCAAGGACAGCGAGGGGACTTTGAGCCTCAAGGCTGCAACTGTCAAGTCACTGCAAGGAGACTGTTCTGAAATCCAGCGTTGATCCGGCCTCGCCTGAGCAATGATTTTAAGGATACGGAATTAGCCGCCAGCCTGCGCCAGCAATTTGACCATATCAGACCAGAGTGACTGGCTCAGTTCTCATCAGCCACATCCCCTCAGCCCCACTGGTAAATGCTGCATTACTGTGCTCAGAGCTACAAACTCAAGCTAATGAATGCTGTCAGATCACTAAATTACTGAATGGACACAAAGTCAGTAAACGTCATTCAAAAAAGCTCCACTTCAGACACAGCACGGCACTGAGTGTTCCTGGTGCACTGCCACAGACGTCATTTCACTGCAACACTTATAACATGTAACACATTCCTGCCTTCAAACACAGCGCTATATGATTTTGCAATTAGATTTAAGTCGTGTACTTCTGTAACTTAAGGGATCTTCCACAATAGTGAAGGATATGAAAGCAAATGGAACTATTTATCCTATAAAAACATGGAAGAAATCTTAAGTCACCATTTTTCATTCTTCTCAAACTACTAATCAAAATGTCTTATTTTATGATTAATTCATTCCCCCTTATCTGTGCTTGAAGCGAAATGAAAAAATATGGTACACCAGTGCCAGGTTTTTTTGGAGTTCTTTTTTGGATGTACCTTCAGGACAGCAAGCCACAACTGCAGTTATATTAAAGGAGGACTATAGCTTTTTCAAGAAAAGCCGGCTGGTTTTTGGATTGTAGGTGTCATGTTTACAACATACAGCTTTCAGATACAACATACAACTTCCAGAGATTAATGGAAAATTGAAATTCCCCCAAACGAAGCCACTACAAAGAAAAATCTGAGGACGCTAAAATCTCAAGTGCTTACCTTTGTCATTGCTACTTGTTGGGGTTGGAGGGGGAAGTCCAGGCTTAGATTTGTCATAATTGTTAAAGCTCTGGCTGCGTCGGTTGTTGGCACTAATAGAACCACGAGCTTTGGCCTCACTGCCAGCAGTGGACACCCTCGTGGTGGGACCTGGAAGTCTGATGAAAGAATTACAGCATGATTAAACGTACTTAAAAACACATGGGATACCATGCCTAAGCTGAAAATAAAAGGGTCAATAGCACAAGTATACACTCATAAGCATCCTTCTACTTCCATAAGAACAAATCAAAGAATCATCTTAGATGAAAAGTATATGTCAAACAAGCTACAGTCTGTAGAGTTTACATCATAAAGAGCACAACCCCTGAGCCAAAATTAATGGTCACTTGCCATAAATCTTGTGAATCAGAAACAGTTACAGGTAAATTCAGTGGAGCAATACCACTAGTACAAGGCTAAAACTAAGTGAGCCACTACTGTTCTTAAACTGGAGTGCTGGACATATAAGGACTACCTCTATTTTGAAAATATCAATGAGATGGAATCTGGCTGCCTTTTCCCTTATAGAGAAGCACATCAAATCTCTACTCTGAAAGCTATAAAACTCAGCAGCCAAGCCCAGCAAAGCTTTAACTTAGTTTAATTATCTGAGCCTATAAAAATCACACAAAGTTTAGGCACCCCGTCTTAGAGCAACTACATTACCAGTGAGCTGGTATAAGCTTCTGGTTTAAACTGGGCATCTGTCTCTTCCAGCATTTTCTTACCATAGCCTGTATTAACCAGATTTAGCTGATTAACTAGAAAAAAAAGTAGTTAGGATTCTAGAGTAAGTAGACAAGCTTTCATGCTTTTCAGGGCAAAAGAGAGGGGGAAGACTTTTCTAAAAAGCCCAACAGAATTAGGAAAGCCACTGACATCACATCCAGGAACACTATGTGTGGGTGAGTCCTTCAAAGACCACGTTCATACGTAAAGTTCTCATGTTTGTACTGTATTTTGTGCACTGACAAGTACATATGTATACGCACCAAACAGATGAAATATTAAAAAATTAAAGATTTGGTAGTTGCTCAAAATGCATACTGAGGACTTAGTGAAACAGCTCGCTGCTTTGAAGAGCAAGGGCATCCCATTGAAGACTGAAAGACAGAACCAGTTCCCATCAGCTACAGTAGCACTGGAAGGGACCATTCTTTGCCTTCTTTGTATTTTGTGTGCGGTAGAATCTTTGTATAAAACACAAAAATCTAACTATTTAAATAATTTGTGTCAATAACAAGGTAAAATGAAGAAGTCCCAGTTGTCAGAGAGAATAGGGATGCAACCCACCAAATCACAATTGTGCCTCTGAGCAGGAAGAGAAGCCAGGAAGGAAGCTGGCAGGGCTTCCTAAATAAATTCACTTCCTCGAGACCAGTGAAAAAATAGAAAATATGAAAAGAAACATGAAGAGAAAAAGCAAAAATGTCAGCAGCTGCATGCACATGCTTTTGAAGCTCAAAAGAGTATAAGACATAAGGGCATCATTCAAATACAAACCCAATTAATTTACAAACTCAAACCACCACAGATCCGGCACAGCACATCATGGTTCTGAGGTTGACTTTGTTGAAACCTTTTAGAAGAGCATCTCAATTAATCCAGCCTTTTTCAACACTGGGGGGTGCTAGAAAGTTGTCCATACTCATCATTGCAGCAAGGTGGACACGGGAACACCCCAGAGGTGCTTCATCCACTGTAGAGGAGACTACAGGGCAAGGAGCAGAGGGCAACCAGTGACAAACACTGTTCCTGAGAACTTGAAAGTCACCAAGACAAGAAAGTTCATTAAAAGTTTACTTTGTTTGACAGGAAACGAGCTAGGTTTCCTACACATGAGCTTAAAGTTACCACCCAGTTTTGAAACACTGAGTATGGACCAACCGCCCCAGGAGAGCCCCAGTATGGGAGGGGAGTCTTCCAGCAAAGGTTGGCAGGAGGGAAGGGACAATGTTCCCGTACTGATGGATAAGAAAAGGCTCCCTCCACACATGCCCACACACGTTTTGCAAATCTGTCACATTCGAAAATAAATAAAGCTACTCAAACCAAGTGACCACTTAAGAAGGGACAAGTTTTCCATCCAAGTCAGTATTGTCACTGCAAGTAAAAACACACCAAGAATAAAAAACCTCTGTGCTAAAAGCACCCTTGAAGATATCCTTTCTCTTAAGACTTTTTTTCCCTCCATAGAACTGACTGGTTTTAAGCCCCTGCTTTTGGTATTAGGTCAAAATAATTCACAGCAGTGCCTGTGAAATCTAAGGGGGAAAAACAGGTTTTGAGAGACGTTTCCAGGTTCTTGCTATTAGAGAAAAGGTACTGAGCTTGGAGAACACTCTCCTTTACTACTCCTCAGCACCTCTGATAGGCAAATATGAACTGTCAAACCATAATTATGATCAAGGGAGAACATGAAAAGGAAGCATGGAACTTTTTAACAGGGGTTATTCTGCAGGGCTTCACTGTTATCGTAAAAGAAATAAGACGCGGGAAACAAATCCGAATTTTACAGCAGAAATAACAATCTAGAGAAACTGAATAAAGATCATAAGTTATAATTCACAAGCTTAGCAAAAAGGGTACCAATGTAAAACTATATTCTATTAGAACATTTAAATATAGTAGTAAAATAAACATGATTAATAACACAGCAACCCTTATGATCACTGAGATGAGATGGTCAGATGAGCTAGCATGCAAGTCATGCTGGGAGCCAGGAAAAAGATTGACTGAAATATCTGATAATCACTTTGAGGGAGATTACATGTGCTCAATGTGAGACCCTGGGCAGTGCAGGAGCTCTGATGAGACAGACCCACACAGTGCTGTCTGGCTCATATCATGCATGTGATGTTCTCCTCACTAGCTAAGACCTGATGCAACTCAGATGGGGGTTGGAACTAGATGATCTTTAAGGTCACTTCCAACCCAAAACATTCTATGATTCTATGATTTCAATAATGCAGATCAAAATATAATTAGTATAGTGGGGCAAGAACTCCCAGAACCATGTTTTGTTCTCAAAAGCAAAAGCTCGTAAGAACAAGAAAATCAAATTATTTTCTTGCGGGCCAAAATGCATTCCACATCTCAAAAAAAAAAAAAAAAAAAAAAGAGAGAGAAAAATTAAATCCATCTAAAACTTTCACATTTCAGCTGTTTGTAAACACCTAATTACAAACTGTTTTCAACAGGAACCCTAAACATGCATCCAGAATTATTGCAAAAGGATTATTCATGCTTTGCAGAAGATGAAGAAATGCTAACCTAGAAGACCTTTTCTGACCAAGAGTGAATCGGATGATTTTGCTTTGAGATGAGTCCCTGGGAGATGCACTGTGACAGGAAAGAAAAAGTGGAAGATAACAGTGAACAAAGAAAATTCTTTTTTAAGCCACTGAACCTAGTAACCTGCTTTAGGGAGGAAAGAGCTTTGATGAAGTTCACAGGAATAAAAACCTTCTTGCCCAAGTGTGACTTCAGGTCAAAACTGCTACAATTTGAAATTAAGTAATTTTTACAGAGTAATGAACGTGCAAATATGCATGCAACCCCCAACGTTATTCCTCTTTTCCAACTCAATCCTTTATTATACGTATTTTCTGCAGAATCTCAGCACTTTTGGATATACTACGAAAACATGACATTTAAGATCTTCAGGATGTATATATTTCAATCATTTGAAACCCAGTCTGATCCACACAATAGACTGAAAGTATCAAAGTAATGTTCAAATGGTCCCATGGATCTCCGCATGCTTTTGACAGAAAAGTTGCAGAAATATGTTCAAACACATCTTTGTTTTGTGCTAATTATTTCCTGTACAAGCTTATAAATGCTGTAGCAAGATCATGTTTTTCAATTACACAAAGCTATTCCTTGCACCCAAATGAGCATAATTGGTGAAGAAAGACACAGAAGCAAAACCCAAAAAAGCTCTGAGTAGTCTCAGTTGGAAGGCTCCAGTTAAACTGTTCATATTCCTCATAAAGCAGCAACTAAGCCAGTGTTCACCTCAGTATGTATGAACACAAATACACCTTAATTTGAGGTATGTAAAAACAAAAAGCCTTCATATTTCAGTAATTGTGCAAATACGGCTTCTGCTTTTAATTCTGCCCACTCATCTCCACTAAACCCTCACTGTCTCAGCAGTGGAAGGGCCAGACCAGCAGAAGGCTGTACATGCATTCACTGTGGTACAGCCTCATAAACTGTTTTTATTCTAACCTGGACAGAGCACTCCTAGTATTAAAGACATTCAGGAAAAAAAGACCCTTTCTATTCATCTGTACTCTGATCTAGGAGCGCCAACAAACACCAATTATGAAAATTATTTTTCATGTAAAGTCAGCAGCATATTATTTTCGACCAAGCAGCCTAGATTTGATTTTGATTGCCACCAGGTGTTATGAGCTTTATTTCTTTTACCACTGTCAGAGCCTTCCACTTCTTAGTAGGGACTGAAACTCTTGTAATCTGAGAACTGAAGTTGGTTTTCATATGCCTAAAAAAAGATGTTCTGTAAGGGCAACAATGTGCAAGCTTTGTGACTAGAAAGAAGCAAAAGAAATAGTGAGAAAAACATCATTTAAAAACACTGTGGTTCCTTGGTCTAGCAGGTATGTTACACCCATTGGGCTGTAGATTTTTAGCACTGAGAACATATTTAAACATATCTGTTTTGATTTCCAAAGGCACGAAGTCAATTGCTACTCAGCATTCCATTTCCAACACACTTTATTCTAGAGAAGAACTAAAGAAAGAAGTTTCTTTGGCTTTTCAAGACCTTTAATGAGAAGCAAAAAAAGAGATAAACAATGAAAAAAACAACTCAAAGGAAACTTCCCCACCTGGACTGCATTTCTGGTTGTGCTTTGAACTGATGCTGCGCAGCTTGCGGGGGCTGTTGGCACGGAGCGTGGAGCGGAGCTGGAACCCCGACCTGGCACTGGGATGGAGGCCCTGCTTGCTGGGATACTGGGGGAGCCTGCTGGGATGGATGGTGGTGTGGCTGCTGTTGCTGTTGCTTGTATCGAGATAAACTGAAGAAAAGGCCCAAGATGGCCTTTAGATTCCCATTCCTGATTTCTGCAAGGCAATGATCAGAGGTCACTCGTCAGCCACCAGTGATTTTTTTCTCTCTGACAGTACAGTGGATCAGCCACTGCACTCCCAGACCTCTGTCTGAACCAACTTCCTTTGGGATATCCTTTAGGACAAGTTTCTTTCTGCACATCTAATTGGCATTACAGTTGATTACCAGTGAGCACCAACAAAAAATAAATAACTAATTTCTTCCCTGTGGTGACTGAGCGATATCTCACATTTCTGCTATAGTCTGTGTTAATGCCAGTCTGCTTCAAAAGCAAGTTCCTTTAGTGCCTTTAAATTTTTCCTTTACACTAAAGTAACTGAAAAACCCAAAACAGAACCCCCACAAAAACAAGTGTATTAATGACAGCACACTGTAAATGATTTCTCAGTCCTAAATTTGCACAAGGAAGAAAAACTACTTAGTTCTCACACCGTACTATATAATTTCTGGAATATCACACTAATAGTTTCCACTAAGGAAGTCTGATGCAAATTTTGCACTAGAAAATATGACTATGGGTGAAATAGCTGTATTAAAATAGATAATTACCAGCTTGATACTATCACTGGCTGATAAGGAATATATACCCAACACACCTAAAGAAAGCTTGACATTGAATGCATAAACTTTTCAATTCCTAAATGTCATCCTGTTCTTTTATGCAGTATCAAATGCAAAAATGTAAAAGCAAACAGAAATAAAAAGATGAAGAGGTTTATCAGACCATGCAGTTGATAATTAATATGCAAAAGTGCAAATTGTCTTGCAGACAACCTTAATGTACCATGATTTAATTATGTTTAAGCGTGTTTAATTTCCTAAATTTAAAAAGTGAATTAAGAAAGGTACATCAAACAGCTGAACTTCTGTGTGCTACATAGAGCACTGGAACAAATACAGTTTACTGCTGCCCTATGCTTTTATATCCCTCTGTGTGGGTTAGTGCAAGATGGGAAGAAAAGGACATGGCAAGACATAAAGGCAAGAACCAGAATTTTGATTTCTGTTCCCAGTTCTGGCTGAAAGGTTGCTCTGAGTTTGTGATGGGTTCTGCTCTATCCTCTACTCCCTCTCCCAGCCACATTTCTGCTCATGTTGCTCATCTTGGCTGTATAAACAAGCTCCAGCTCTTAATCCTTAACACTTTACTGAGCAAATCTCAGGTTCACAGCTTAAAACTGTTGCTTTCCTTTCTGTACCAGCTTCTAGTTTCAGTCTCCTTGTCTACCTGCACCTCAATCTACTTTTTCTTCCTAACCACCAACAGAAATTACTTCCATTCTTAAATTTGTTTCGGCCCATGTCCTCAGAGAATCCTAGACCTTCCCTAAGTGGCCCTGCCATCACACCCAGACCCAGGATATTCCTTTCCCCTCACACTTCTTGGCTCAATTTCCTTATCCATTTTTATCTCCCTGCAGTCTGGCCCCTCAGTGCTCTCTCCCATCACTGTCTCCTCACTTCCTTGTTTAAAGGATTATCATTCCCAGTGCCCTTCAGCAGACATTTTCACTCTTTGTTTTCTTGGCCAGTTTTAGTCTCTTCCGGAACAGTAGGGTCCCAATTAATCCTGCCTTTTTCCCCTTCTCCCAGTACACTCCTGCTCCCATGCAGTGCCATGCACAAGCACAACCTTCTCCCACTGCCATCAGCATCAGGCAGGTTCCTTCTCTAATCTGCAGGTTCTCTTCAATAATCTTTGCTTAGCTAGGAAGGACAGGAATGGCAGTAGACAATAAAGTAAAACAGACACAAAAGACAGCAGAGCACACTAAAAAGGATCTCCTTATCTCCAGTAAAGAACTCAAATTACTCACGGGAATTGTAAGGAAAGTAGCATTTAATCACAGGTTGAAGCATAACTAAACAGACCCAGAGGCACTGGGAAGCTTAACTGCACAAATACAGGCCAGAAGATAAAAGAAATTACCATGGGCCTGCTTTTTTAAACTTAGCAAAGCTATAATCAACTGGAAACTGATTTCCATATGAAATGAGAGGCAACTATAACAATAACCCACCTAAAATCTGTGGCTTTCTATGGCTGCCTGTCTTCTGTTGTATTTATCAGAAGAGCAACCTGCTTTTGACTTTTTTTCTAAGGTGACCAAAATATGATAATCAAAAGAAAAACCCCTTTAATGATTTAAAGCAGTCTCTTTCCCTCTGGATTTGAAGCAAAATATTTCAAACCAGACTTTCAGAGGTACCATGTTTCTCTTATCTTTAAGACTGAGGTAATTCTCCTGGCAGTTCACTCCTGCACTTTGTACAAAAAGAGTATTTCAAAGAGTACTGCAGCCTCACTGCACTCTGCCCATCAGCATAGTCTCAACTGCTTCCTGCTTCAAGTCCCCTCCAGTCCATGGTCAGCTCCGATATTCGTATTGACTTAGATAAGGACAAGGATGTGACCCATCCATTTTAAATGTGGAGCCAAAAATGACTGTCTTGGATATTGGAAACAAACACTCTGGATATTTGAGAGGGAATTGGAACTTGGTTTTCACAGGAATTCCCACAAATCCACTCTTTGGAAATTTTCACCCTGGAATATCTCTGTTGCTGCTTGTTTCCCGTACAGCTGGAATTTCACCCCTGTAACTTGCCAACCATCCTTCTCTGTCTTCACAAAAATCACTGGGCTTGGTAGAAATATAAAAAAGAAAAAGTTCAGGACAGAGAAAAGGTAAAGAAAGGCTGACCAGAGAATGGATTGAGAGCAGCCTTGAGGAGGGAAGGCTGTTAGGGGCATTGGTTAACAGGAAGCTCAACATGACCCAGACATATGCACTCACAGCCCAGAAACCAACCGTGTCCTGGGCTGCACCCAAAGCAGTGTGGGCAGCAAGTGGAGGGAGGGGATTCTGCCCCTCTGCTCTGCTCTGGTGAGTCCCCACCCTGCAGTGCTGCATCCAGCTCTGGGGTCCCCAACACAAGAAGGATGTGGATCTGCTAGGAGAACACCTCTGCTCTGAAGAGAGGGGAACCGCAGTACTGTGGACTGTGTACACCAAACTCCATTTAGCTACAGAAGCGTGAATGTCATTTCAAAGGCAAAAGCTTGAACTGCGGTTGTTCCAAAATCTAGAGAGGCATTTTCTTTCATCATTTTATGGTTCTATGATTTGTGCAGCTGATCATTATCCAGCTAATCTGCAACCCAGAAGAGGTGCAGCTGCTATCTAGGACATCAGTTTGAGTTTCTACTCCACATTTACATCCTCCATAATCTTCAAAATCTTGGCAGGAAGGAAATATTGCGTGGAAGGAGAGCTAGCTTTGCTGGGCAGCTGCAATTCCAAGAGTCTAAAACCTTGCTCAGTGTGGAGACAATTTTAAGAGCATGGATGTGGAGAGACAGCTCAAAGCAATGGACAATAAAAAACTGCAGCAAGAAGAGAAATTAATTGTCTCTGTAGTTTTCTTTACAAAAGGGGATCTTAGGATCTAAAAATCTTTGATAAGGGAATGCATTTTGCCTCCATGTTGCTGGGGAAGGGGACCTGCTTCTAGCATAATAACATGGTCATCATCAGTGATTGCAGATCCTTAGGATCTCCACTGCATAAATCCATAAAAATGGACTATGTCTAAGTGGTACACACATATATCAAAGCTGGACTTTTCAATACTGGAAGGATATGACACATGAAGTTCCAAATTATTTCAACATTTAGGAGTCATCCAAATTCCAGCTTTGACTCATTAACTTCCCTGCACACTAAAACTGCACTATTGAAAAATACATGTTCTTAAGCATTCCAGGAGACTTCAGTGATTATTCCTGTTTGGAAGCAATCACAGCCTTTTCTTTCCTCCTAGATGAGGATCTGCCAGCGAAGTAAATAAATTATTTGCATTGACCTAGCAGGTCTTGGCAGCTTGCACAGAAACACTGGCTTGTTTGGTAATGGCACTCTTCATTTTAAATGATTCTGTGTTCCTCAGCACAGTTCAGGAATGAGTAAAAAAAGAAATTTACTTTATTGTTGCATTCAAAGTCTTTTATTTTATAAAAAAATAGTTCCTTCCCTCCCCTCTCTAGTTGTCACTCTCTTCCTTCAGTGTTAGTGGTGGAGCCAGTAAATGTTCTCATTTGTGTGTTGGCAGCAAACATTACGGGTCCCTTCTTAGCTTCCGTGTGATTTAATACACTAATTCCTACACAGTGTAAAAGAAAGGAAGAAACACGAAATCAGGGAAGCCACGGGATAACATGGATCCTGCTGGGTCTGACTTGAGACTTGGCAGGAGCACCACGAACATTAATCATGCTGTCCCTTCCCCAGCGCGAGCAACACTACGCTGCCAACTTTGTACACCCACAGTTTTCTTGTCAATTACTCTGCTATTTCACTTAGATTTTGCCTTGTATCAAGCCAGGTAAATAATGTGAAATTTATTATATCTTTACAATATTTATACATATCACATCAAGGTCAAAATTGGCTTTTACAACAGACTCTGTGGCATTTTCTTTTTCATCATTTCCTGGTAAATAAACTTTCTGCTGTTTGAACTTTTAGCTCACACTTTCTTTTCTCGACATGAGACTCCTCCTGATTATAACTGAGCAATCAAGGCACTTAATACTGTACTCGGGCAGAGCTTAGTAGAGCTTCACCTTGCAGGAAATACTTGTTGCTGTTCTAAACCAGCTTAAGGATACACCTAACATTCAGCCTCCTCTTCTATTAGTTGTGGTATATTCAGCTTAGAACAATGTGAACTAAATATGCGCTATTTTGCTTTCCACACTTACAAACCACCTCAAAGTCAGTGACATCGCATTTCAAACACACAGTGACTTGTAAGATCTCAAGGACTAGGAGAGTTCCTTTGGAGGACAGCAAGGAATGTTTTAAGCTATTTGCTAAACTGTTAATGTGTAATTTTAAACTGTAATTTTTAATGATTTCTTTTTAAATAGTAGCTTTAATTTTTCAGTAATTTTATTTTTTTTTCTATTTTTATGGGTTTTTTACATGTAGGTACATATGTAAAAGCTGTGTACACAATGGTTTCACCGTCAGGTACATCCAAGTGTTTATCTGGCAAACATTCCATTAACATCTTTTTTCATCAATAAGGAAAAGGAAAAGTGTGTTTCAGTAAAGATTTCAAATCATGCTCATAAGGTATGTTTTTGATTTGTGACTAAAGCAGTGTTGACAAGGCATCAGTTGAGCAGTACATGCACCGTGTCAAGACTTTCTCTTTATCCAACACCGACCTTCCCTGGGGTGTAGGATGGAGGTGGGCAAGAGGCTAGAAGGGGGCACAGCCAGGACAGCTGACACCCAAGGGATATCCCATGCCGTGTGACATCACATTCAGTCACAAACATGGGGGGTGGGAGGGTGTTGAGGGTGCTTCCTGGTAGGGCATCTGTCTGCTTGTGGGAGATGGTGAGTGACTGCCTCAGCGTTACTTGTTTTGCATTTTTCTTCCTCTTTCCCTCAGTCATGAGACTACCTTTATTTTGATCCATGTGTTTTGTCACTTTTGCTCTTCCTATTCTCTCCCCATCCTGCCAGGACTGAGCCAGCAGCCACGTGGTCCTCAGCTGCCAGACCAGGTCAGCCCAGCACACCTACACATCCTTTCCTGCCTTCCTCATTTGAGCTGTAGGACTCCTTCAGAGGAAAAAAACCATGGCTTTAAATATACAGGCACTCCAGTTAATGGCACACAAGTGTACGATTTGATGCTGTAACCTCCTCCTCCAAATTGAGCTCAGGAAGAGTCAGTCATCAAATGTAACTTGAAATCTCACCTGATGCCACACATTTGTTCCGTGAAGCACTGATGGAGACGTTATATAATATATTCAACTACTGAACCCAACTGCTTTTCCAGCATATTTAAATAAAAATACAAGTGAAAGCCGGTGCTGAGGATGACAGAAATCTGTTTGATCTCTTAATAAGATAATAGTGGAACAGCTTCTGAGCCAGCAGGTACCACTGGCAGGTATCATGCACTGGCATAAAGGAATATAGCAAATTGAGTCATGTTTGGGTTTCAGAAACATTCTGGTGCTCTTCAAAAACAGAACAATCAATTAGAAGTCAAAACGTCTTCTTTTTCGTTTTGGTTCAAAACATTTGGATTTTATTGTTTCATGCATTTGGAAGCAAATTTTTAAAAAAATAACCTTTCTTTAAAAGAGAGAAGAAAGCAGGACAGTTGTTCAGTATGAATAATTCAAGACAAAGGAAATGAGTTTCTTTCTCAAAAAGCAAGCAACTGCCAGCAGTTCATTTATATCTGTAAAATGTACACTGCTCAGTGTGTCAATTTTAGAACTGAGATAAGAAAATTCTGGTTTTCAACAGAAAGTAACAAAAAAGTGACTGAATTCTAATTTCGTTTCATTGATTATTTTTACAAGTCAGCTGTGTAGAGATTAGATATATATTTTACTTACCTCTCATGTTGAGATGGGGGGAAAAAGAAGCAAAGACTGTAAAAAATTTAATTTACACTTCATGCTGTGGTTGCATTTACAAGTAGTAATTGAGGTTCGTTATTTAAAATCAAATTTTAAACAACCAATGCACTCACCTTCTGCTGACAGCCCCTGAATGTTAATCCCCTTAGCAGCCAAGAAACTCAGGCATGCATCTATGTTTTCAATCTGTTCAAGAACAAACAAAAAAAAGGAAACACAAAAAGAAAGTACATTGTAATAATTATTTACTTTCATCTCCTGCCACACTTGAGCACACCTAAGTCTTTGTGTCTCGTAGGAAGTCCCTTTGCTCATTATGTGGAAAGCATGGTAGGAAACTCCCTAAGTTACTGAGGTTCTAAATGGATTATTACATTGATTATAAATTGATTATTCCATGGGGCGGGGCTTTCTGTTATTTGCACTTGCATGAAGCAGGTTAGTTAATGCTCTACCCACAAGAGGTGATCACTACACATTCTACTAGAGGGTCAAGGATTTTATGTGCCAGGATTCTTATCCTACAGTAGGTATAACAAACATGAAACTGAAAATAAACATAGAGGCCACATTTGTTTGAGAAGGTAGATTGCCACTTGCTCTGAAGTTGACAGCTGGCAAAAGTTTCCAGCCACACAAACAGTTGAATATTAAAGCTGTAACTGTAAGCCCCATCTGGAATCCAAAAAACATTCGCTCATGACATTCCCTGCGTGTCAGAAATGACAGGGAACACTGAAGGCGCATCCTGCCCCTCAGAGAGAGGGTACAATGGGAATATGGTGCATAGGATAAAATGAATTTTGACCAGGTAGGGACTCTATATACAGACTGGAATCAAATCCTACCTAAGAAAGTGAACTCCAGAGAGGCTGGATCAGTCAGGCATGTTTTCCACAGTATCTCAACATCACAAGAGAGATCTTACAGTAGCCTCACACTTAGTTTCCCATCAAGTTTCCATTGAAGTTCTTCTGTCATAATTAGAAGATGCAGAGAGATGCCAGCCCCCACCCCAGACCAAAACACTTCAGTGCAAAAGCCTAAGCTTTGACGCCTTGAGGGGCTTCAAGGAACAACATTTTAGGAAATGTGATGTTTTGTGTGTGTTTTTTTATTGAACCATAGTAATCAGCAAGTGATAAAATAGAGTCTCTGTGTTTGAATATCTCTCAAGCACTAATTTATTAATTCCTGAAACACTGCAACCAAACAGTGCATCCACTGTTTGGATAAGGAAGGAGACAGACACCAAAGCCCATATTTGCTCTTGTATAACTACCTTTATTCTGTGCAGTATGGAGACATCAAAAGGAAATGTGAAAAACTCAGCTGCCCTGTGAGCTCCTGAGGTTTTTTGCCCTCAAAAAACCACACAAGTGAGGGCTGGGTGGCATTTTAGAGCCTGAGCTACCAGCACCTGACCTGAGCTCCCCATCCTTCTCAAAGTAATAAAGAAGCACAAGGGAATGCTGCCAGAAAACCTTCCACACCTACCTTCTCTCAAGGTACTTTCATTTATTGTCCATAAGTATAACAATAAAAACATTTTCTTCTATTATGGGGGTGGGAAGAGTTATTGGCATTGCTGCACTGTGATTTCAACAATTATAAACACTGATACACTCAAAACTTTTATCAACCTCATTATACTTTGAGATACACTAAAAAGTACACAAAGTACTTTGAGTAAATGATATACTCCAAAAACCAGGGAGATACCAAAGAACACATTTCCTGTAATGCTCAGACCTTGGAGCTCGGAGCACGGTGCAGTTCAAAGGCTCATTTATCCACAGTTCATTATAATTGGACCGTCAATCTTGACCCATTTCCTTCCTCAGTACTCAACAACCCTTTCAAGTTTTCATCGTGGCTCTTTTATTGAGGTGATTTGGGACTTTGCTGGAAAAGCGAAGTTCACCTTTCCAAGAATAAACACCACATAAAAGAATCAAACCATTTCTGCTACCTGCACTTGACAAGCTGCATCACTCCAAGAACATTTCCAGTCTCCCACAGCTGTGGGTAGATGGCTCCTCTCCCAGTAAACAGGTTAGTGAGTTAAGATAAGCAGTATCTTATCTCCATGCCAGATCTGCAGTAGCTCTTTCAGTCCTGCTCTGCTTGCTTCTCTTTCCAGGTCCCTCATCTTTGCTTAAATTTTCCTTTAGGACTGAGTGAGCACAGGATTGAGATTTATATCTGGGTAGTGAGTTTTTAATCCACATCCTCATTCTTGGTTCTACACAGAAATCCTTGCTGACCTCCCTATCTCATTGCAGATCCTATTCAGATTCAAAGAGCCCCCTTTAAAATCATTCCAGTTCCTGGGACAACCCCCCAGTTTTTACTGAGCATTTGAACCACTGAATTAAGATACAGCACCCCTAGATTGATGGATGACTCCCCATCATAAGTCTGTATTTGGACCACAGATTGAGCAACCTGGACCTCACTGTTGTATAAACGGTCAGAGAGGCTACCTTGACACACCAGTCATAATGTCCAGCTAAAAGCTGTGAGAAACAGGGGCTCTTGGTGCTCTACTGGTATGGAAAAGGAATGAGAAAGAAAAAAAATAGAGTAATACAAAATGCAGAAAAAAATACACAGGGCATAGAAATAAAAAATCTGTGACTTGCATTACAGTCAAGAAATTATAAGAATCAAAATATTATAGAAGCAGGAAAATATCCTAATTTCATTACTTAAAATCAGATGATGATATAAAGGGGGAAGAAGAGGGGTATGCAAAAGTAAACCCTTTATGTTCAGAAAGTAAAGAACTACAATAAGATCCTGTGGGGACATACAGCACTGCATGTACAAGGAATTCACTAAGAGAATGAAAGTGAAGGATATAAATATATCAGTGACTCAAATGCTAACATTTACACAGTATATGTGATATTAACAAAATTTTGGGACAGCAATGGCAGAAATATGAGCATTTAGTTGATTTTGAAAGAAAAAACTAGAGCTCGAAAAGGAAAACAGAAAGGAATTTAATGAAATCCCAGAAGAATGTGAAACACTGAATGCAGGACTGTAGCTGAAATGACTAAAATTTAGTGTTGGTAAGAATACAAACTCCTTCCCACACAAGAACTGCTGGCCTGAGCCAAGAACGCTGATCTTGGTTGAATTAGTCTAACGAATCAGAAATCACATTGTTTGTTTGAAGAGATGAGTTCCCAACAATGTAACATTTCATGAATTTCACCTGTAAAAGCTCCAAGGATGGATTCTGCCTCTATCCCCTGCTGTATTAATGTAAGGACTAGTTATTTATAACCCGAAAATGTTGTTTTATGGAGAAGGATGCCCCCAGTGCATACAGAGCTGGAGACAGCAAGCTATTCTGAAGTAGCAGCATGTAGACCATTTACATGTGTGTACCTAGGAGAGAAGTGAAGTTCCTGGATAGATCTCAGATATACACTAGGAAAAAATTCTTCCCTGCAAGGGTGGTGAGGTCCTGGCACAGGTTGCCCAGAGAAGCTGTGGCTGTCCTATCCCTGGAAGTGTCCAAGGCCAGGTTGGACTGGGCTTGGAGCAACATGGGATAGTGGAAGGCATCCCTGTCCATGGCAGGGTGGTTGGAACAAGATGATCTTTAAGATCCTTTACAACCTAAATCATTCTATGATTCTATGGCTCTAAGCAAAAACTTAATGACCTGCATCATGGTGGCTTCCAACACAAAGAACAGTTGCCTCCTTATAATTGCAGCATTCATCAGCAAATCATCACCAAGACTCAATGTGCCCTTTCTTGGCCAAGTCCACATATTGCTTAAAAACTTTAAGCAGATGTGAGAAGACTGGATTTGCCAAAGGGGAGTGGATATTTTCTCTTTCACTGTGAGCTACAATAGTTTTTTGGCTGACGATTCTGATCTCTCATTTGCTTTGTCCACAACATTCAACACAGCAGAAGCAAAGCAGGAAAAATGGCAGTTGGATGCTCTCATTTCCTGCCTATCCAAAATGGGAAAGCTGTGCAAAAGAAGAAGGAAAACCAAGGACAGCCATGTACAGCGATTATCTCACTTGCAAACATTACCGGAAGTCTCCAAAACTGAGCCTTATTAAAATTCCCAGCCAAAAGTATCAAATAAATTTGCAGTTTTGGATTGCCACATTTAAACTATTTCAGGTGTAGTCAACTATCAAAGTGTGTTACCAGTTCCGCACCCTATACAATGGGTATTTATTCTGAAATGTCCCTAAATGCCAACCAAGGACTGCTGAGCCCAGACCTGAGGGGTTGCCAGCCTCCAGGGCTCCTCCTCCCTCCCTCTAATTAGGAGATTATCAGAAAAAAAAAAAAACAACTCTGCAGAATTAAATTTCTGTTCACACATAATATATCAAGTGCCACCACTCTCATTCTCATAGTCACAGAAGGAAAAGGCATGTTTCAGCCAGCTATCTGAAAACTTCCTCTTAACATGAATAATCTGGCAAGATGTGGGCAGAAGGCATCCTGGCTAAGTGTTGTATATGGAAAACTGTCACAGACCAGATTATCAGCAGTTGCTTTGTTACACCAGTAAAGCCTATCAGCCCAACTAGTGGTTTCAAGTATTTACTGATTTCTAAGTACTTCTGTAGAGGTCATCACTGCACATCATCATTTTCATTCCCACACTCCTTGTTCCTTCCCAGCTCCTACAACACGAAACTCAGGTATGCATAAAAATTTAACAGCTTCACTGAATTCCTATGTGTGGATCAGAATACATCTATTTCATTCTCATTTCACTATGCTTTTCACAGGTGCATTATTCAAATTTTCCTCTATTCTCTAAAATACCCTACAGCAATTATACAGTTCTGACCACAGTGGCCACCAGACCCACTTGAGTTTTTGAGTTTGTCACTTGACAGCAATTTCAATTTCTATTCTTGCCAGTGCTAGAGAGAAAACATGCCCTGGCCTGTATAAGTAGAATAGGATATGCCAGAAACAAAAACAAACAAGCAAAAAAACCCCACCAAAAATATCTCCATCCTGTAACTTGTAAATGGAGACTCACAGGTGGGCACTATTATATGTTGAACATTGACTATATCACACAAACACTCGAATGTGGAAACTTTCTACAGCCAAAGCTGCCTGTCCAACTCTGCCAGATCAAATACACAGGGTAAACTATAACTAGTGCTGCCCTTGTGAAAGATGTAAGTTTTTCTCAAACAAAAATCAGAATTAAGCTTACTCTAGGCTCCTTTACTTAGAAACCATGGGAAGTTTCTCACATTATGATGCAAGACCTCTGCTCCCTTCTTTTACAGTAATAAATGTGCAGGTTTTATGAGCTTAACCAGAAAACCCTCTACTTATATTGAAACCAGTGCTTTCCATTTAACTGAAGGCTCCATGTTATGTGTAGTATACTAATTTTCAAAAGAAAAAAGACTGATTTCATGTGGAAGTTTTTAAAGTCTCACAAACCTTTATGCAATATTCCAGCAGACTTCACATACAATGCAGAAACAAGGAAAGAGCCTAACACAAGCTGTTTCGTAAGGCAAAATCTATTTTTTGTCTGTATTTTTGAATAAAGCTTTTACATTTATATTTTCATACCCTGAAGTTTAGAAAGAGCCTTAAAATCTCAAGTCATTACATTGACAATCCTTAAAACCCTGGAGTTTTGGGGGAGAGAGGGTTCTCCCTTCCAATAACATCTCATTTCCTCTATTTCCTAAACATAACTATATATAAGAAATAACAAGGCAGAACTGCAAATTCCATTTGTCCCAGAAGAATATAAATACTAACTTATTGCTCAGTTTAAAATAAATCTTCATTAGTAGTTATCCCAATCAAAATGTATTTTTTTAAAAAGACAATAATATGTTGTTCCAAGTGTTCATATGCTGCTTCTGACTATTCAGATAAAAATATCTTCCAAAATTAAGTTTCAGGATTTTGACAGCACTTCGTGGGTATCTTAGAAAAAAAATAACAGATGTAACATAAGGGCAAATGAAGCTAATCCATATTCTGAAGCCAGGTTATGACAGATCTAGCCAAAGAAACAAAAATCTATTCTTATGGGCATGCTGTTTTTACATTTATGTGAAGAGTTGACTCTTCTGTTAAAATTGTGTTACTTTGGGTTTTTAAAGACAAGGAGAATTTGAGCTAACTGAAGGCTAAAGAACCAGCCTAAGTCTCATCTTGTGCATTCTCTTTTATTTGACCCTGGTAAAACCTTTGCTATCCTGTGTTTCAGCTCTTCCTCTGGAAATAATGGGACAAATATTCAACATTCACTCCCAACATGCCCTATCTGAATAGAAACAAGGGCACTAAGCACCACAGAGAAAACTGTGATTCACAGTGGCCAAAATTTCTAACGCTAACAAGGAGCATCCAAAGGGCACACTCATATTGCGAATGGATTTGGGGAATCCTGGGTGACTCCCAAGGTTTGCCAAAGCTAATCTGCTCAGGAAGAGGCAGATGGAAGGGGTTGTAGAAATGTTCCTAGTTTATCTTGAAATTCAGCTTTCTTTCAGGGTTGTTTTTTTTTCAGGTTTATTTATTTAAAACTAAAACTTTCCTATGGGGAAAAACAAAACTAAAGAGTCATTTTTTTGAAGAATATCCCTGGAAAAATTATTTTTGGATTAGCTCTTCAGCATCAGGCCTTAAATATACTTGAAAAGGTGAAGTGGATAATTTGTAAGTAATTTGAAATCTTGAGATGTTCTAAATTATGATTAGTTAAGCAACAACAAGCTCAACTTTGCAAAACAAGTATCAACAAAGAATCCTGCCTCTGGAGAACCATTAATTTAGGATATAGATGAAACCCTTTCCTGGTGTCGAGAGACACTTGACTAGATTTTAGCACACATTATTGGCAGTAAATCACTCCTTATGTGTAACTGAAAACAGGAAAAGATGGGGAGAAGCCATGGCTGTGCTCAGTAAACCCATAATAAGGAGAACAGCATTATTTCCACCTTCCCTGGCTGCTCATGGAAGATCCTTTTCTATCTGGAAGTTACGTGTTGTGCAACTGGGAAAAGGTGGGATGGCTTTAAACTGACAGAGGGCAGGTTTAGATTAGAAATAGGGAAGAAATAGGTGGTGAGGCACTGGCACAGATTGTCCAGAAAAGCTGTGGATGCTCCATCCCTGGAAGTGTTTAGGGCCAGGTTGGATGGTGCTTGGAGAAACCTGGTCTAGTGAAAGGTGACCCTCCCCATGGCAGGGGGATTGGAACTAGATGGGCTTTAAGGTTCCTTCCAACCCAAATCATTCTATCATTCTATGATTAAATGTAAAATAACATTGATACCTAGTAAAGACAGTTGTCTTTCCAAAACACCCTTGACTTCTACATAAACCAATGTTTTTCAAAGTGCATAAATGCTTAAAAGGAAGGACTGACACTAAAACCACTCCCTGCAGTAGGCTCAGGATTTTGCACACTGTTTTATCCCCTCAAGCACCAGCTCAAGTGCTGAAGGCTCTGTATATCATTAACTTGAGTTTGCAGCAGGAATCCAGAATTTAATGAAACTCATGTAGAAAGAGCCTCCTGCAATGCACCCATTGACAGCTGTTAATTTCTAAAAAAGATCCCTGGGAAGGGAGCTCCGGCCACAGCCCGTTCCCAGCGCAGCGTTCCCTCTCCGCCTGGCTGACACACATACTTGTGTCTCGACTCCTCAGGGTCACGGCTTCACCTGTTCCCAAGGGATTTACTCCAGTGGCTGGAAGGCCCCCTCCTTCCTTGCACTTGGATCCTGGATAACATCTCCTACTGAAATTCTCCTTCATAACTGCTTAAAACAAGCACAAGGCTGCTTAAATATACAAAAGCAGTTCTACAGAAGAGCAAAGGAATAACATTTTCTGGATCTGTAATACCTTCACGGAGCACCTAATTAAAATAATCATTATCACACAGTAGCAGTGTATAAGCAATGGCTGGAAATCAAAGATTTGCAACAAGATAGACAAAATGTTTACTTCTCTGGGCTGTATAATGCTTTGTAACAGCTATGACCTGTTTCAGATATTCCAGAGTGAAGAGCTTATCACTACATTTCCTGTAAAAAGAAACACCCAGGCATCAGAAGAAATTTCCATATAAAAAGTTTTAACTCTTATATCACCAAGCTGAAGGAGAATAATAAAAGAATTTTTACTTCCACCTGTCCTCAAGTCAACCTCACCTTTTCTCCTTAGTTAGAGAAGATTCTCATCCATGATTTCCCAGTTTTCCCCATTTATGCAAAGCATAGCAAGAAGCTATGTGTTTGCAAAGTATTGCATAAAAGGTATATTTATGTAATAATTTTAGATCAATAATAGGCATGGCAAAAAATAATTATGCCTCTAGACTTTTGTGTAGGTGTAAATATATAAGTGAAAGCTATAGAGATCTCCATGTACATATGTGGAATGACCCTGGTCCCTCAATGCATTTGCTGTTTCAGGTATTTAGTCCATACAAGGGGTAGAACCACAGGTACTCAAAATGCTATTTAACAGTGAAATAAATGATCAAATAGAATCTAATTCTATCTTTATAGTTAGAGTTCACATATTCCATTTTTTCCTGTAAAAATTACTTTGTCGCTGTTTATTGAACCTCACACTGTTTCAGAGGTGGATGATGTGCAAGTTCTTGCATCACTGTATAGGATAAAGAATTAAGAGTACCTCCTTAGAGACCAGGAAGGTGATCCCTTATGGAATGACATAACACTGTCAGTAGCAATGTTTCCAGAGGTACCCTTTACACCCATCCCATGAACAGAACAGGGAGACGTAAGTATCGGCCTTTCCCAATCCAGTCTAGCTCTATTTATCCTGTTATTCCATGTAGGATGATGGTGAAGGTGAGTGGGGGGGTTTGTGGTTTTATTTAGACTGCAACTCTCATCTGACCATGCCTGTCTCACTGATGACAGTGCACAAACAGTAAGCATGGCAGCATAACAGCAGTCTGGATACCTGAGGAAAAAAAAGAGAGACAATCAAACAAATCTTATCTTGGAGCAAGAGTCATTATATAAGTTGAGGCAGAAGGACAGCTAAGTACAAGTAACCTGGCAGATCACCTCTGTAGTAAATCATTTTTGTCCACATGACAACACATGATCATACATGACCAACAGAAACCCAAGAAGCTTAGAGAAAAAGCTTTCAGCGTTCCTAAACTTGGTATTTGACCACGTCCCTTCACCCACAGTCGCAGAAGTTAAGCTAGTGTCTGTCACTGGTCAGGCTGGCACAGCTCTGGGGGATGTCTTCCCCTTCAGCTAACCTTCAGCTGTGAGGAACTATACCACCCTTTAGGGCCAAAAGACACCCATTTGTTACCATAGTAACATTAAACCAGATTAAATTTCTAAACATATGCTGCCAGTAAGTTACAAACTCCCCCAGCAAAGCGAGGGAAGGCTCACCAGAAGATGGGAAAGTTCCCTTTACTACATTTGCTCAACCTCGGAGTAGGATTACTTGAAAATACATGGCTATATTTAACCCCTGGGATATCATTCCAAAAATCCTACGCTAGGAATTTGCAGAGGAAAAGTATGCTTGTGATGTTTTTGATCTTCCAGCAGAGCTGCTCTCCTGAATTAGCAGCACACGCCCCGGCAGCAGAGCCCTCCTTGGCCCTGGGACCCGACTGCAGCCCCACCAACTCGGAGTGGGGGGCCTGGAGCAACAGCCTGGCAGATTTACTGCACTTAGTTATGGTAACATTTGGACAACACTGGGTGTACAAATTGCTCAAAGCATTCAGAGGAGCAGGTTAAAGCAGATACCTGCTCTCAAAGAGCAGACACAGGGCTATTTTCCGTAAGAAAAACACAAGCAACTAAGAATTTATTTTTTTTTTTTAAATACAGTAGCTGTTTTTAGTTATTTGTACATAACACAGCAGGTTCACTCACTTTGTGAATATTACACACATAGATAGCTGCCCGGGTGATGCAGATGATTTCAGCTCATATTATTCCCACCAACCAACTCGTTAACGGGAACCCAGCTCTCCCCTGCAAGTTTGGGCCCTGTCATGCTCACATTCATTACATCAATTCATTTAAGTGTTCTTTGAAAAAAAGAACACAGAAATATGGATAGCATGTGCCATAAACACAAATAGTAATGAACATTTCAACATCTCCTCCTCCTTTGCCGATTCAAAAAAATGATCCATGAAGCTGGCAAGGGTCACACCGAAGAAGGAAGTGGATACAAAAAGTGAAGTGGATACCTGGCTCCAACAACTGAATTACGATTCCTAGCACTGCTCGATTCAAAACAGGGTTCCACCAGGCTGGAGAATTTCCATATAAACTGTTCTTTGGGTGTCACATACATTACAAAACAGCTCATTTTAAGAATACAAGAAATCAGTCAAATATTAAAATAATAGTCAAATTCCCATCACTGGAAGTAAAGCCTCCTTGAAAATGGAGTTATTGTACTGAAAACACAGCCTTCATCTTGACTTCCATAGAGTCCTTGGAAAGAAAGGCTGGCTCTGACCCATCCTGCAGTACAAGATTCTTTGTTTGCAAGACAAAAAGAAGAGTGAGCAGTATTACTTTACTACTACAGCTTGATATCTGCACCAGAAAGAGATGAGTCTTGAAAAACTTCCTATCAACACATGAAAAAACAACCCCTCCCTTTTGTTATGTGAGAATAGATACTTATATACACACAAAGTGATCCTGAGAAATAATAAGGCCCAAATACAAACCCACATGAGAACCACAGTAATTTCCTCATCTATTTATAGGAGGTGCTGTGGTGTTTGTTAAACCTACGTGCCTTTCTGTTGCTCCAAATTCTTGTCTTGGGTGTCCTACAACTTCCCCAGACTTAGCATGGAGAGATGAAAGTTTGGTGTATCCACCCTACAGATTCCCTAATCCTCTTCCTTTAAGCACTGACAGCTTTGCTACCACTCCACCCCTTCAGGCTTCAGTAACATGGGTAACACACCATCACTTTCTCAGACCTTCACATCTAATGTTTTAGTTCTTCTAGAGTATCATCACCTGTTATTTTTAATTTTATTTTCAACCTTGAAAAAAATAAAGTATTTTCTCATTTGTCTCTCCCCATACTTCCTTTAGTCGTCTCTCTCCCCAGTCCCTTCTATTCTCTTTCCTTCATCTCACTCTCCAATTTAATTCTCTGTTCTTTCAAACATCCTGTCCTTTGCCTTTTCTTGTACCATCTAAGCTATATCTCATGTGTTAGGATTTGTCACTTGCATGTAACAGGTAACATAACCATCTCTCTCTCTCTCCCTCCTGGCTGTGCTATATTACACAGGTGATAAAATGCTCAGCTGTCACACCACGCTAAAGTACCTCGGTGGAACTTCCTTCAAAACCTGTGAGCGTTTTACACAACGTATTTCCTCACAGACAGAACACAGCCCCTTTAGAGCAAGACTTCTAAAGGTTGCCATTACAGTCAGACTTCATATATAACAAACAGCAGAGACAACTTGTGCACTCTATTTTTTGTTTACTTTATCATTTTATAAATGTAAGTAATTTGAGCCCTTTGACAACAAGCAACATTCAGCACTTGCAAAGGTACCCATGTCAATAATAGTCTATAGTACCTAGAAGGCGAGGTAGTAACCGGTACCTCCTATATAGTCCATAATCTGCAAGATGCTAAGTGTTGAGCTCTAATATCACCCCCTAAACAAGAGGTAAATTAAAAGAAATTAAAAAAAGAAAAATATCTCTGTTTTTCTATAACCAAACAATACTAGCAAATAGCCCTACTCAGGTTTATTGACCTAAGTGAAGTGTGAAGGAGAGGAAACTGGTCTTGTTGTACTGTCCTTCACCCAGTTATGAAGAACCATGCCAACATTTTCTGGGGTTTTATTCTAAAAACCCAAATGGTTTTTAAATGGTCTCCAAATTGTCTTGGTTCCTGAGCCTATGCTCCATGCAACTACATCCTCTATTACCCACAGTATTTTCTGCATCCAGCTGGAACTAATCATCAAAATTACAGGCTTTTGTTTAGACAAATATCTACAGTACAGAAATATAGAGGTTTGGGGAACAAAAAACCCTAAAATGGATCTTATGCAGAGGACAAGTTATAGAATAGTCTATAATAGATTATACAAAAGCCAGCCAACTCTTATCTGGAGCAAAGGAAGACAGGGATCCTCCCCTCAGCAGAACAACCCGGACAAGATGATGATGGGAGGATAGGTTCTTACCTAAGTGATTTTTCATGGAGCCAGTGGGGTCCCTGTCATGTCATTTTTGGCATTGGGACTAGGCTGATAAGCACTGATGGTCCCACATGGTTCTGCAGTACTAAACTTAACCTGACAAGGCTTATTAGCGCTGGCTTTGAGCCTGACAAACCCAAGCTGTCTCTGCTGCTCAGTTTGGGCCAATTTGTATGATGCTCTCCAACACTGTAGCAATGGGAACAAGGCAAGGAGGCCGGATCTGGCTCTGTGGTGAGCTCACTAAGGCTTGGCATCACCAACTTAGGACTGTGCCACATGGAAGCAAATGCACCTTCTTTCCCCACACCTCCTTTAACAGACTTGGAAGACACAGACTTAGTCCACCTTTCTAAGCTGATACACCTGGCTGGGCGTGAGCTGATCCTTCACAGCTCAGCTCACCAGTGTCTGCTCAAGGCACTGTGAACCTATAAATGAAGTAACTGCCCACAGGGGAAGAGAGCATGGAAGAAGGCTTCCCTCTGAGATCTGCTGGATTTCTATATAATTAGCAAAGTTAAATCTTCATTTATGATACCTTTTTTTTTTTACCCCCGCAAATCTGCCCATCTGTGGTGCTCACCTTACAGGTACTACAGTATGGATATGGAGACTTATAACTGAAAGATTGATTTGAAAAAATTAGACTGGTCATCGCCTGGTTGAGTATCTGAATTGACTGGGTGGCCTTCCCTGTGTTACCTCTCTGAACCACACTTATCAGACACAAACACCAGTTCTCACACTCTACAGGACCTTGTAAGCCATATTAAGAGGAAAAGGCACTGAAAGGCCAAGGATGAAGGCTGCTGTATCTATACAAGTATTTGTCCTAGAACACAAGAGACCTGCCAAAGGTTCTTGCCTCAGCAGAATCAGAACAGAATCATGGAATGATAGAATGATATAGGTTGGAAGGGACCTTAAAGATCACCTAGTTCCATCTCCCACCACCATGGGCAGGGACACCTTCCACCAGACCAGGTTGCTCCAAGCCCCATCCAACCTGGCCTTGAACACTTCCAGCAATGGGGCAGCCACAGCTTCTCTGGGCAACAACAGTGTCTTTACTGTAAGATGATAAAGAGCTCCGTAAGCATGTGCACTTAATAAAAGCAAGCCATAAGCAAAATTCTCATTTTTCTCACATAGAGAAAACTGCTGGGGATGCCTTGCTATGACTATATCTCATGAGGATCCAGTCCCACCCACTGCACCATCCTGACTGAGCAAGTGGGATAACTTCAGAGGAGACAGTGCAGAGCAAACATCTCTTCCCAGCAATCTTCAACATTCCTGACCCAGCACATGCCCCCTGCATGCCTCTGGTTATAACCTGATCCGGATTCCACAAGCAACCCACTGCATGCATCCCACTATCCAACAGAAAAACATTCTTTCTTCATTGACAATAAGGACTTCAAGTGACTTTTAGCAGCAACATCCTGGAATTGTTTATAGACTCCAGTCCTGAATGAAATTCAGTTCTTATGACACACTTCTGGAACATTATAGTAATTGTCAAAATTTCCTCATTATTTATACTCTAGATGGCTGCTGTGGCTACAGCAAGAATAGCAACCAACCTCTTCAAAGCAGTAAGAAGTAGCAATGATAAATCTTTTTGATGGCTTTCCTTTTACAGAGCAGTCGCTCCATGGTTTAAACAAGATTGATAACTTCCAAGAAACAACAAAAAGCCAAAATAGAAGAGCAGAATTAAGTGTCATTTTGACTTAAGATGACAAACTCTCCTTAAATCTTTAATACTTCATTTAACTATGTGAGTGGTTGTGCTCACAATGCAGTTGTGGAGCTAGTTGGGAACAGAGTTATAAAAACAAAAGGCATTAGAAGCTTCACACATAGAACGGATATCCAAGTGTCCCAAAGTAAGCATTTGGAGATTTTAGAATTTATGTTGTAAAATAGCTTTTTTCTCAAAACACAAAAGGAAATAATCTTCTTTAAAGTACAGTGAATTTTAAATGCTGAACTCCTAGGATGCATGTAAAAAAATCAGTTTCTTATTATTTGTGTTCTGCCTAAAACTTTAGGCTTCAGCAATACTCACAGCAGACATACTCCTGAGGTACCATATGCTTTTCATTTTCCTGCATTAATTTTTGGCTCTCCAATTTTGAATATTAGATATAAGTAAGACTCAAACTAACTTCCTATCTGTCAACAAGTTGCATCTTTAATTTCACTATTAGAATTTTTTTATTTAGTGCATATTGATCACTAATTTTGTTTCATTTCAAAGGATACAGGAACTCTTGAATTCTTCTTTCTCAATACTACTGTCTATATAGAGGAACAAGGTTTTATGTTTATACATTCCTGTTTATGTAATATTTCAAAAATATAAAAGAGCAATGTAAGAATAATCTTGATTGTAAATATGTGACAAATTATAGGGCCTAATTCAACGGGGCAAAACCTGTCATATTTATGTTCTGCAGATTATACCTTTGGTCTCACTACTGTGAAAAATAAATTAAAAATTGTTATTAAAAGTCTCAAAGTCACACACTATCATTCAACCATGCACACACAAACAACAGACCATTTTATTACTTACCATTTGAGACCTATTTTTTGGGCAGCCATTGATGTCTTCAATCTTTTCATTTGCTGAAAAGCAAAAAAGAGGCAATAAAGCAAAAAAACTAAAGCAAGGACATCTATTCCAGTGATTTCCGGAGTACTTGCTACCAGTTAAATAAAGGGGTTTCAGACTGTAGTTGTCCAGTCAAAGTGAATATGTGAAACACTGAGAGCCACCAAAAAGAAAAAAGCAGCTGGAGTTTCCTAGTGGGTCATGCCTCCAGAGACAGCTGGGGGCAGAAGCCAACTGGTCCGACAACATCTTGTACAGTGACAGGGAATTCTTTTAAACTACAAAACAGATTTAAACTCTGGAAGCTGAATCACTGCTGCGTGGAAAACTGAGCACTACATACATACATACATACATACATATATATATATATATATATATATGCATGCTTGCATGTTAATTGGTTTGCTTGTAGGGTGAATATAGGTTTTAAATCCAGACAGGAAATTTATGATCCCTAACTCTAAGAATTTTATTATTTTTCTTTTTTTAAAGCACAAATCATGAAAGAACTTTTCAAGCTTCTTGGCCATGGTTTACATGCAACCCTATCTGCATAAAAATATAGTTTCCACTTTTAAAGACACAAGTGAAACAATAAAATCCCTGAGGAGGTGTATGTTTGCCTCAGAGTCTTCATTTGCTCAGTTTTACCTTTCAGGCTTAAACCCTGAAATTATTTCAGTGCTAGTCTGAAGAACCAGTTATAACCAAAGTTCAGCTTCCCAAAGTTCAGTTTCCCACATTTCTTTCACTGCAATAAAGACAGGCGTTCACATCCCATTTGATTCATATATTAAAACCTATATTTTCTACCACTCCCATATATTCCCAGGACAGCAGACAGAACTCCATCTCATTTCATGGCTTTCTTCAGCTAAGAGGATCAAATTTCGCACCGTATTCCAATAGCAGTCATAGCAATGACAATCAAGGTAGTAACACAACTTCACTCTTGCATGGTAGGTCCTTTTTAACACATCCATGTCACAGTACACCTTTATCCCACACCAATGCCTTTAAGAATTTATGCCAATCTGAAAAAGACTGCAGCTAAATTCACTGTATGGTTCCCAGAGTGGTCTATCAGTCCTTACACACCAAGAGCATACATTGCTTTCAGGAATTCCATCTGGGATTTGGTCATTCAGAAACAAAGACAAACTTGTTAAATCCCATTTTCCAAGTCCTGTGCACCCATCTTGGAATATTTACAATCTCTCAGTTCAGCATCATGCAATATCTCTACCAACTACATTTATAATAGTTTGAAAAATTTATAGCTATATTCCTATAAATTGGCACCATGCATAATTAGTCCTTGAAAGAAAACTAATGAACTTGTGAATGAGCTTTCTCTTGTTTGGGACAAGCATACAGATATTCCTCTAATAACCCAGGTCAGACCCAGTATATCCACATTCATGAATTTAAATACAGCTACTATGTTTATATGCCATTACTAAGGCATATATTACTTACACATTCTTTTATAGACTCATGAATTTTAAACTGAAATAACCCAGAATGCTGGGAATGCATTTAATTGACTTGCAAATTAGAAAAAAAACTGTCATCATGCTTCTATTTTATCATTAGTAGTTTTGAAGATTATCTCTGAAGTCAAATGCAGTGATGTTTGGTTTCACCTCTTTATAGATTTGCCCCTCATTTGGATGCTTTGGTAAAAGAACAACCTAGCTGCTATCAATTTTAAAGTTCCTTTTTCCTAAATGCAGCTATTTCACTTCAGAAAGGCAAGCACAAAGGACTGCCATCTTGGTCTTTATGTAACCATTAACTCTCATAGTCTTCTTCTTACATCTGGGACACAAATCTCAGATGATGACTCAAGAAAAACTGTATCACTAATAACTAAACCTGAATTAATTTCAACAACTTTGGATAATCTCCAGATACTCGAAGCACATACAAAAAGGAGGAAGGATCTTCATGGCTGCTTTTACACATAGCACACCCTAATACAAAAAAAAAAACAAACCTCCTGCACTACATATAGAGGCTTTCCTACTATACAGTTAGAAAAAAAGCTTGGATTTTCCAGGCTACAGATAAAGCTGCTTCTGGGTGTGAAAGTTCTCTCCATCTTTGTGACAATGAGATGCAGCTGCGTAAAGCCATACACAGCAGAAACAAATTACTTTTCTTCACTGATAATTCCGAGGATTAAACTGAGAATGTTTAAATATGACCTTTCTTTCACATGGGAAAACAGTCTGTGAAAAAGAAATCCTTCCTCTCGTACTTTAACTTCTGACACCTTGCAGACCTTATCTTAAATATTAGCCAAAAGGCAGCTCTTAAAATGACCAGGGGAAAAAAAAAAAAAGCAAAGGTTATCAAAAGAATAATTGTTTCTGTGTATTTTAGAGGGAATAATTTGAATTTCATAAGAGTTTTCACAAGTCAATACTCGAACAGCTACATTTGGTAGAACCAAGTTCACATTCTGATGGTTGTAGTCTTCCACACGTGTTCTCATGCAGAAGTTTCCCATAACAGTGTTAAGGCAGGGGAGCCAGATAGGCATGAAAGCAATCAACACCTAACCGCTCCTGGGTTTCTCTCCTATCAAAGGAAACAGACATAGGATGAAGCACTGTTCACAGAGAATACCTGTCAACACCCAATCAATTAATTTATGGCCTGTTTATACCTCTGTACCTGCATGGCAGGTCTACAATGCTACTGAGATATAATGTTGCTCTACACAGAGAGAAAGTCCTTTTAATATGTTCCAGCATTGGAAGATGCTTCCCAATGTCATCCCAGAACAGGGCTTGTGGATTTGTACCTTAAATCAAGGAACCACCTCGTTTACAGCATCTCAACCACACATAAATATGCATGCTCTGATGTGTTAGTTCACTGCTGGCTTCTTAATTTGCATCTCAAATCTGTTAGTTTGCTCCTAACAATAGTTGTCCTAATTCCCATTAGCAGGCTTTCTGATTCCATCCATCTCCATTGGCCCATGCATGTGTTTTGTTGCATCCCAAGTACCAGACGGATGAGCCTCTGCAGGAACTAATGAAGGATTCAGGCCCAAGGGAAGAGGGACAATATGTAGCTTTACATGGAGAAAATGGCCTGGAACTTTCATTATCTACAAACATTAGTGCAAACTAAGAGAACTTTAGACAACTGAGTGTGCAGCTGAGATTTCGCCTAATGATAAATGATCTTCCTCATCTGAAAACTAGTCAGGAAAGATTTCTTTTTCTGTCACGTAAAAGTTGTGCTCCTTCTCCTTTCTCAGCTGCATACATGGATTTTCCAATTCCAGTTGGAGACAGGAGGTTCAACACAGGAGGCCTGTATCACTGGGAATTATATTCAGGCCAGTACCCAAAAGGTATTAGAAATAGAGATAGTGAAGGCTAACAGCATCCTAGCAGAAAAAAAAAATCCCTCATGAGTTGTTTTTTTAACATTCAGCCATGTGGAGTAATATTGCTGTGTCAGGAGATCTTATCATCAACATCCAATATTTTTCCACTATAGTTTAAGACACGGCTTTTTCAAATTAATTAGCAAAGTCTCTGTAGGAAAATTATCTACATTATCTACATCCATGTAGTTGGATCGATTTCCCTCCAACACTGTGTTTATGTAGAAGATAAAGACACTGATTGTCTGAGCGAGCTGCTGGATACCTGGTACAAACAAAGTCACTCACCTACAACCTGGATTATTTCAGCTAACAGGACTCCATCAGTCACATCTTGCTGTAAATCCTTTATCAATCTCTTGTGACCAGATTTTGCCAGATAATGATTAGCCCAATCCGTATAAATCTGTTAGGAGAAAGATAAACAAAAATAAACTATTACTCATAACACAACCTTAAAAATGAGAGTTCTTTGTTTCTCTCAGTATGCAAAAGGCTGATATAACATCACTGCTTTTTTTTCCTCTTTGAGACAAGTCAATAGCATTAAAATTCAAGGCATTGTGCAGATCAAGTGTTCAGCTCACTGTAGTATGGATTTTCCTATTCAGCAATCTGACATCAAAGCTCATGGAAGATGATGGGAAACTCCTGAATGTGTTACAGCTTGAATGGATCATCAGGAGGTCAACGAAATATTCAACAGCTGCAGTGACTTTGTAGAAGACATTTCAATTTCCACCCAAGTGTTTTTTGCATTTTCCCTTTGACATTTTTCCTTGATAGCTGATATTGAGGAAGTTTAAAGATTTTTCCCCAAAAACACTCCTAGAATATATTAGCTGTATAGCAATTTCACTGTGAGGAAACTCCTTTGTTAATATTACCAAAGAAACCTTTCAAGGCCCTAAAAATTCACCAGTTCTAATAAATTCCATCTCATAGGTTGAACAGGCCTATTAAATTGCTTTTAATCTCTTATGTAAACTTCTAACTGTTGGGATTTATTTCAAAATGTATTATCTGAAAATTAAGCACACAAAGCAGTGAAAAAGCTCTCTAATTTGCACTAAGTATTGCTCATCACATGCTAGCACAACTTCTTCAAGATCACCAGGAAACTTATAAAACTTTTCATATTAGGTTAACGAAATCACTTGATTAGGAATTTCTGCTTATGAGTTGAGTAATGTTTCCTGTTCTTCATATAGGACAAAATTTAAAATTTAAGACTTTTTTATGTGACCTACTTACATTCCAAAGAAACAAGGTAAACACAATTAAATATCAGCATTTTACCTTTCAAATACCTAAATATTAAGGTTCACCCCTACTCTGAAGAAATACATTCATCCCAATTTGATCTATCAGTAAGCAGGTGTAGATACCATGTGCTTTCTTAGAGCATGACCTATCCCAACACTCCAGAGACCCTATAAACCACTATGCTGATGACATATGTCTCACACCAGTGTGTGAGTCACTGGCCTGGAGGGAAATGTCCACACAACAGTATTCAGTCCCCAGAAGCCCAGGGAAAGCCCTCCCTGTGCACTGCCCAGGAACTACTGTTTTCCTTCACTACTACTGATGGAAACAAAAGAGCACAAGGAAAAGGGCCTGAACCCTCAGGTCTGTGATCACTAGGCTTTGAAGAGTTCTATCCCAAGCCTTTAAGGAAGCAGATGGAAATGATGGCTACTACAATCAGATTCTGTCTGCTGGCAAAATACTGTTGAAACAAAACATGGGTTCACAGTCACTCCCCTTCCATCATGCCACTCCTGAGCTGTGCAACTTTCCATATCACTGAATCACAGAATGGTTTGGGTTAGAAGGGATCTTAAAGATCATCCAAGTTCCAACTCCCTGCTATGGGTGGGGGTGGAGGGGGCACCTTCCACTAAGTCAGGTTGCTCCAAGTCCCATCCAACCTCACCTTGAACACTTCCAGGGATGGGGCAGCCACAGCTTCTCTGGGCAACCTGTGCCAGGGCCTCACCATCCTCGCAGGAAAGAATTTCTTCCCTATTTCTAATTTAACTTGCCCTCTTTTCAGTTTAAAGCCATTCCCCCTTATCCTATCACTCCAGGCCCTTGTCCAAAATCCCTCTCCAGAACAATCCCAACTTTAGGAGAGGTGCTCCAGCTCTCTGATCACCTTTCATGGACCTCCTCTTGCACTCACTCCAGTAGGTCCACATCCTTCTTGTGCTGGCGGCCCCAGAGCTGATCAATGCAGATCCCCTAAATTACTGACTGATATGGCTGAGCACAGCCACAGCTACTAATTTCAGGAGCATCTTAAGCCTTGCTTTTTCAATGTGATGGTCATGTTCTCCTTCATGGGAGTTAAAAGCCAACTGCCAAAACTAAGGGTGAAGTATTTGTCATGAGATGGAGAAACCTGGATATAATAAAGAATTGTAATTTCACACTCCTCTTTCTGATTCAATGTTAATATGATAAAATGAACAGTAGAGATTTTGACCAGAGTTTTTGGTTATAAAGTCTTCATTTGTGTTTTGTTTTTGTTTTTTTTTTTTTTAAACCTGTGAAACACTACTGGTAGCAGCCATGAACAAATCACTTAACATCTGAAACATGTCCCTCTTTTCCACCATTCATCCTTTACTTTCCTCTTCAGAGCAGCGGGATGTGCATTTCAATGCCAACAGCATCATGGACTTAAACAGAAAAACACAATGGAACACCTCATAAAAACAGGGCTGAAAGACACCTTAATGAAATAAAGGCTGAGTACATGAGTGAATTCCCCAGCTGACCAATAAAAGAAAAGGGGCAAGAAACCCTCACTGCACAAATGAGACATTGTGTTCCTTAGCCCCTTTTACAAGAAAACATTTTCCATAACAGGAAGATACTTTAAAAGATCCAATGACTTCAAGGAACTAGGATTTACTTAACCTGCTTTTCTGCCACATGGTTTTAGCTTTCCTATCTACAAGTAAAGACATACAAGGAAACACGTTGGAAACTACTTACTTTGCAAGTGCAAGGTCCACACACACCCCTACACCGTTCCTGCAATTTAGCTGACAAGCAACTTATCAAACACAATAACCACATTTCCTTTAATGTGAGAGCTGCAATGAATGTCCTAATTTAACATGGAATGACTTCCAGCAAATTTAAGATGATACTTTGATGCATCAGTTCCATCCTGGATCATTCCCATGATGCAGATCATCATGCAGTCAGACAAATCCTTGGATCAGACCCAGAGTTAAAACAGGAGCAGACCCCTCCTGGCAGAGCCTGAAATCACAGCAACGGCAAGACCTTGAGAGCTGGTTAGGATTGATTTTTAGGTCAAATAACAACGTGAAAATGTATGGCTGGCATTGCAAAACTGCTATCCTGTACTTGTCTTTACTGCCTTAAATCCCACTGCATCCAGGAACATCAGAACTTAGATTCATACCCCGTAAATAAACACTGTATCGAAGAAATTCCTAACTCCCTTAAATGCTCCCGGTAAAGGACACAACCTGAAAGAAACCAAATACCCACTGTCGGATTCACTGTCTATGATAACACAAAGAAACTCCCTCTAATGGTAAATTATTCTTGTAAGCCCCACTTCGGTGAAGTCAGTCTGCGTTTGATATCTGAACTACAAGCAGAGCTTTTATGTTTATTATAAAATATTCCATTAAATGCACACCAGTACAGAGGAAATATTTGTTTCTGGGGTATTTAAGGGTGTGGAATATTATTTCACTTCACTAGTTGATTAGAAAAGCCTTTTGCAGGAAAATACAGACATAATAAATCTGTCCTTCTCTTAAAAGTGTTATTATACAACATTATTTAGCAACATGCATTAACATGCAAATTATTACTGTTTTTTAACTGACTGGGCTATATATTTACAAGCTCTATCCAGGTTTATTGCAATAGCTCTTTGAGGTCACTGCTGATTTTGACAGCATATATTACGCTAATCATGGAAACTTTCCAGGATGTTTTCAAAACCTGTTTGTTGCAAGTCTTTGTAATGTACTACACAAATACTACTCCTAATGTTTCTTTTCCTTTTCCATACAAACAAGTGAAAAAATATAAATACAATGGCTGCTATTTCTAGACAGAGAAAATATGTTTCAAAGCACACAGTGTTTTCAAATGTTCAAAACCAGGCAAATAAATGGGAAAACAATAATAAAAGAAGTAGGAAATCACTGCTGAGAAACTTTCCATTTTCCTATCTCTGCACATGAATTCTGAGTGTTCCTCAGGTATTTTCAGCAAATGAGCTACAACATCACATTTGAATATTCACATGAAAATTACCTGAACAGTTGTCTAATTAAAAAACATAAAAATCTTGTGATATGAAATATTTGATCCAAGAGATATTGCCTTATTAGATACACCAGTATGGGCTTTTAAAACTTTTCAGTGATTTTACACAGTATGAAAATCATTGAAAGCAGCTTCATTATTTTAGTTACAAAAATCAAGTGAACATCATGATTTGGGCATTAATCACTATAAGCAGGTCTTTGTGTCCAAGTCAGTTTAATGTTTAACTTGGAAATAAGTTCTAGCTTTTTTTAAAGGTGGACTCAGCTGTTTGGTAGCTTTTTTTCTCTCTTAGGAATCCAGTTATCTGGGAACAAAAACAAATGTGAAAGACTTCTTTCTTTTCCCTTCAATCCATCAGATTTGAATTAAGAATGTTACAGTTAAGCATTGATTTTGGAAATATTCAGTACATTATGAGTCAGAGCTAAAAAACTAGTGAAAAAAGGAGTACGGTTTTAAACAAACAAACAAAAAAAATCCAAATTCAAAAGCTTCTGAAAGCTGTCTGTAAAGAAAAAGACCTGAACGCTGTCTTCCATTAATAAGTTTGAAGAATTTTGAAATTTAGTTGGGTTTCTCCTTGCTTGTTTTAAAGCAGGTTTCAGATAAGAGAGAAATTTTGCTTTCCAGTTAGGAGATCCCTGAAATTTCCTGGCACTTCAAGCCTCATGTAACATTTTTGGCTGCACTGAGAGAGCACATCCACCACAGCCAAGTTCACCTCAGACCACCTGCCCTGTATCTGAACACCAAACCAGTACAAAAGGTGCCTTTTGCAGAACTGGTTTTTTGTTCAAGCCCACACAGCCCCCACTAAGCACTCAGGGAAGGCCGGGGAACAAAGCTGACTAGCAAAAAGCAAAAACTCTGAAGCTTCTGTCCACTTTAAAATAATTCATACATGTTTTCTTAGCCTTGGGAAAAAAAAAATCAAGCAGAAAGCCAAATAAACTAGAGCTTGCCTGGCCAGCTATAATGGCCTGAAGTTGGCATCTCAAACCACAGTATTCCTTTCTTCATATACCATTTGGAGGCAGCAGACTGATACCTGGGTGGTTCTTCTTGATCTGCTGGTAGGTAAGGCCAAACACAGCATCTGTAAAACTATATACCTCTGTTCCCACAGCCAGTCATACCTAGGATACAGAGCATGGATAACTCATGAGAGCAATGAATCCAGGAAAAACCTTTAGAGACATTAGAGGAGACCCAGTATATCCATGGGGCTGCAATTAGGTTAGGGTGTCAGGTATTATCATGTACTCCAGAGTCTCCTTTAAATGGAATGCAGTCCTACATGGGAAGGCAAGAACTACCCAATATTTTTGCCTCTGCATTGGTATTCTGAATTATGCTCATGAAAAGGAAAGGGTTCATATGAATCTACTTGAAAAGAATGTCTCTTTTCTATGCAACTAAGTAGAAAATATGCCTGAATCTTTTCCTTGTTACTCATTTCCACACACACACAAATCTAATTATAATAAACGCCCAAGTAAATTTTCAAACCTTTCTTTCCTTCTCTTTACCATGTCAGTTCCTTACTAATCAGACTGCAATTGTTTTCTTCCAATAATTATCATGAATCAGGCTCTCGTGAACTTGGTAACAGCTGAAGAATATCTTTTTGACATCATGTAGCATAATTAGAGCAGAGCAAGGCTTTTTCCGTGATTGAATAGCAGGGTTAGCCACATTGAGGAACTCCCATTCCAGAACACCCACTACAATGCAATGCCCATGTTGCTGCTAACCAAATCACTCTGCCCACTGAAGTTCACAGGGAGCGAGAAAAACAAAACACTCCAAACCCTAAAAATAGAGACAAAATATTGAGATGATACTAACGGGAATGCCTGCAGTCATGACAATGTTATGGGGGCAGAAGCCCATCAGATGCTGCCCCATGTAACAAACAGGGCTTACACATGTAGAGTCACGAAATCCCAGTTTCTGACTGGTAACACTGATTGCAGTCTCATGCTGATCCATGCTACAGTCCAACACAATGATCTCATTAACAGATATCACACTGTAAAGCCCAGAGCTAAATAGCTAAAGCCAAAGGTTTAGCTGAAAACCTCAATCCCTCTGAAGCACCTCTGGCTCCAAGGGGGTACAGTACGGATAAAGGCTATTTTGAAAGTGCATAGAGATTATGTCCCTGACAATAATATGGCTGGTATATTGCTGAGTTACTGGCAAAAGGACAATGAAGAAGCACATGGTAAAAAAAAAAGTGAAAACCCAAGTTTTACAGCATTTGTCACAGAACCTTTTTCAGGTCTTACAATGTGTGGCCTCCACGTTTCTTAAATCCTGTAGAAATCCACATCTGTACCATGACACAAATCCCAGTAAAAGGTTAGTGTTGACTCTTTTAGAATGAATGAAGCTTTGCATTGCTATCCAAAAGACTGTTGCATGGGTTTTTTTCCTCAATGTAAGTTCTTGCAAGACAAAAAACCAAAGGGCTTAAAAAGTAGGACATAAGATAGACGATGTGTGCCTACATCTCTCTGTGATAAAATAAGGGTGTTAGTGGGCTTTGAGGAAGGAGTTCTGTCTACTCCTTTTCTTTAAGGATATAGCCAAGAGTATGTGGACATGAAGGATATGAAGCAAGAATCCACTGTCCTTACAAATGCCTATGAGTCCCCAGTGATCCCAGCTCAGAGGGAGAGGTGGACACATGAGGTAAGGCAGTGAATAGCTTCTCCTCTCTGCTCTGAGACACTGGAAACATCCAGAAAGCCAGGATGGGAGACTGGAGATTAGTCTACTCCATCCTACCAGTACCTTGGCATCAATTCCAGCTAAAAAAAGGGAGGAAATCACCAGAAACTTCAAGTCTGAGGTGATGATGGGCTGAACTGCAGGTGGACCCCTTCCAGTAGGCAGGTGAGACAGAAAAGTGACCTTCCTGGAAGGAATCCATACAGCAGGTCAGGTCAGATTGGGCTTTGAGCAGACTGGTCTAGGGGAAGGTGCATCATTAGAACGAGATGGTCTTTAAGGTCCCTTCCAACCCACACCAGTCTGTCGTTCTAGGATCTGCAATCCTCTAAAAATAGCTGTCACATACACATATATACACCTACTAAATTAGTATCTAATATGATGCCAGTAAAATACTCTCAATTACCTAAAGTGTTGGAACCTTTAAGTTATCATCAACTACTGAGACTGCAGTTGTAACCAACTGAAGTTCCCACTTGGTTCCCACTTTTCTGGGGAGACAGAGGTAACTGCTTCTTTTTAAAAATTTCTTACGGGAACTAAACTAAATGATTTATTCTCTCAGATGTGCAAGTGTTGGCTGGAACTGCTTGAATTATTACCCAGTTGCTGGGAGATATTCCACTGAATATTACATTTTACTGGACACTTATGTACATTAATTACCCTTTCGAAGTTACACAGATAAATGGGTAATTTAAACACCACTGGGACTACTCATTTTTCTCTCCTTAAAGCCTTATTCCCGACTGAGGAGGGCTATTCTCATGCATATGACTACTATTCAAAAGCAATGGGCTGCCTCACAGCACACAGAGCCAAGCATATGTGTCAATTTTAGCATGTTTGCTGCCTTTCCCAGGAATAGAGCCGGGGACTATCCACATTTCAGGGCAGGCACTGCTCTCTCTGAGTTTCAGAGCAAATCTTTGGTAAATATTAAACAAGCAACATGCTTTCAATTGCCTAGCTGGCACCCTTCTTACCTTACTGAATATTTTACTATATTCAATATAAAAGAGGAGAAAAGAGATATTTTCTTTATTTTTCCCCCCCAATTGTACAGTTTCTGAACCCCATTACTGACAGGTGCTGCCTACACAGAGGGGTAAATACTTCTCACCAAGCACCAGTTAGAAGGTGAAGCAAGGACGGCCTCTGTGCCGGCATCCAGCACGTTCCACTCAATGCTCCCATTATCCACTTCTGCCATATACAAATCCCTGGCAAGCTGGAGCCACACACCATGCCAAGCAGGTGGTCACTCTCTTATTCCCCCTTGCAGAAAACATTAAGTCCTGAGTAGAAATGAGATTACATTCAGACCTGCATCAATTCCTTCGCATATCCCAAAGAGAAACAGTTTAGTTTGCTGAGCTGATCGGCAAAACCCATTCCAAGTCATATTCAGCCACAGCGAAACAACCGATTTGATGTCATGCCAACAAACTGTAATTTACCTCAGAGAAGAAAAGAAGCAAATGTACTATTTTTTTTCCAGTGTTTTCTAAAAAGTAACCTAAAGTGCACAGCTAATCATTTTCAAATATGACAGTTCTCCTGCACAAAATAAACCCATTTACATCTACTACCCCACACAAATAGCGACAGAAAAGGGCTTATCTGAAAAGGTGATACATATCTACTCCGAAGGAAAACCACAGAAAATCTTAAGAAGTTGCAGAAGAAAGGGAAAAATAAATAAATAAAAAAAATCACTTCTAAGGCTGCAGATAGTTACTGTTCAACAGCACCGCTGCCATGATCGAGGAGCCAAGAGCTGCTTACTGTTTTATAATGATCACAGGAAAATTTACTTCTCCCACGAACAGGGACCTGGAAGGTCATACTACTTATTGGCATATTTAAGGTGAATGTATACTGCTCGAGTCCAGCTTGTTCTTCCTTCTCAAGGCGTTTATAGTTAAATGATTATATATATGCCGGCATGTGAAGCTTGGGTGGTTAATTTTAGCTGAAGTCACACATGCACAGTGCTCAGATTTCTTCCACTGTCACATTTTACAATTCCTACCCCTTCTGCAGCTCTTCCCTTACACCCCCAATGCTCCCTTTTCTTACTACTGCCTGTAACAGGGAGTTTCAATGTTTGACATCAGTTTCAAACAGGACCAATATATTTTATAAACACACTCTTGAATAATGAAGCCATTCACAGCAAGCATAAAGTTTGGCAGGTCTTTTGTGTTAGACACTGTAAGCATTAAAAGACAATTATTAAGGAAATTGTTGGGGTTTTGATTGTTTAGTTTTGTTGTTGTTTTGGGGGGGGGTGTTACACAATCAGAAGACTTTCTACTTATTACAGAGACAACCCCCTTCACCTAAATGCTCCCAGTGTCAGGGGAAATTTATTCTCTGAATGGAAATCCAAAATTTCACATGACAAAAAAGTCCAGATATATTTTTTGAACTTCGGAGCATTCACAATATCAACCAATGTTTGAAGGTTTTATCTATCACAAATGCAAGCTAAAAAGCACCAGGCTGAACTGGACCTGGAGTGGACACACGTAACCTGGTACAGCAAGTGCTGCCTGCCCTCTGGCAGGACCCCACCATGTGCAAGTCAGCTCTAATCCCATAGTCTGACCACGCTGCTGGCATTCCTTAAAAACACAGAGCACTGGCACTTGTACAACGCTTGGCTGGAATTTTGTGTATTAAAAAAAAATAACACAGCCAGTGTTGCCAAGGTGAGAAGCAATGACTGCTTCACCTCCCCTCTTGCTAAGCTGAAGGATGGATGTCTGACATTTTAGCTGTTGATTTTTCAAAAGGCACACTTCTGCCAGAGCAAAAATCTAAGCTGCTCTTTAAACTGCTCCATGAAAAGCAAACAGCTGGGGAGCCACGCTGTCTCCACAGGAGCTCTCCCCCCAGCAAAGCCCACTCACTGCGGCTGAGGGGTGTGTTTGTTTTGGGGAGGTGGAACGCTAACGGGGCTTTGATGGAGTTGGAAGTTTACCCAAACAGCTCTGAGTGCTGGGCCTCTGATGTGCTCAGGACTGTGCTCTGAGCAACAGCCCCGCTAAATGCAGACAGGCACCCGATGCAATGTGAGAACGGGGGAAGCTTGCAGTGTTCCCCCAAAACCCTTGAGCACTGAAGATGGGAGAAAAATCTAACTTCAGGCTGCTACAAACTTGAATAGAGTTCCTGCTGTAAGCTAATCCAGTACTCAGTGTGGTCAGTTCCCAGAACTTGATGAAGTCTTGGCACACTTGGCCCGTGACAGTAAAAAAAAAAAAAAAAAAGTCTTCTAAACTTTTCTAATGAAGACAGGCTCATTTTCTCTATTTGGAAGAGGTGTGAGAGACTGTTCCAAACAGCTGCTGTAATTTCATTGGTATTTTTCACCTGGGGTCACAAATCTGTATGTTTGCAGTATCATCTCCTCTGGGCAGAAAGCCATGGCCACAGGAGGGATCAAAACAGATGAACTATCACTGCTGGACTGGACTCTGAGAAACAAAGGGTAAGGAAAAGATTCCAAGAGATAATCTTGGAATATAATCTCAATAGGGCTAGAAATGGAACCCAATTTGCCATGTAGCATTTTAAGCACAAACTCACTCCTCTATTCCATTTTTTCTTGATTGCTTAGAGAATTAATTAATCAAAACAAGATTCACAGCTGTGAAGCAGCTCCAAGTGAAAGTACAATTGGTTTCTAAGGCACGTGATACTAAACCCTTTCAACTTCTAGCAATGTATGAAGATTAAAGTTATCTAGTCCAAATACTGAGGCCAGAAACGTTGCAAAAGCTTTTCCTAATTTTTAACAAAATCAGTTTGCTGTGGGGATTAGGGAATTACAGAAATTGGCCTTGATCTTGCCTGAGAGACCAAATCCTAGCCCTCTTCTAGCCAAGAAGGTCCAGCCAACATTCCCCTTTGGGTCTGCTTAGTGCTTGATGGACAAAAATGAGACTTCAAAACCAGGGGCTGGGTAGGTTCAGTCCATATCAACACTGACATCACCAGTTTAATACTCTCCTCTCCCATGAACAGAATGTCTAGTGCCACTCAAAAAACATGAAGTCATCTGCACTACCTTTCTCACTCTGTAAAATGTAATTTAGTTCAGTGTCCAAGATTTTTCACAAGCAGCAGTGTCTCTGAAGCTGCCAGAAGCTGGCAAGAAGCAGTGCTCACTAACACTTGGAAGGACATAAAGCAACTTGCAACCAACACATGGATGAGAAATCACTGCAACTGAGTCATGAAGGCCAGCAATTTATTCCTCTCTTTATCTGCCAAGCAAGATCAACACAAAATCTGGAGATGGAAGGAACAAAAAAAGGAGGAAACAAGAACCAAACTCGAGAAAGGACTTGACCACATGATTGCATCAACTTATTCAATTCTCAATCATTTAGCACACATTTAACTCTTCTGAACAGGAATGCTGTTCTGAAGTTGGTAGTTAAAGAATTACATGTTAATTCCATTATTTCTAAAGTTTATTGATGGCAAGAGTAAGAATGAGAAGGAGCCAACTATCCTTCCAAAAGGGTTTTGTATGTTCTACCCATGCTTCTATTTCTAATGCTCTTCTAAATGTTCCTCCTGCTCTTGGGCACTGTCAGAAATGGGACAGTTGGCTAGACAAATCTTAGGTGTGACCTACTTTTGAAAGACCTATTTTTATTTTAAGCTGCATTTTTAAGATAGTGATAAATGCTTTGTGACAGCTGAGCATTAATTTGTGTGGCAAAGACTCCATCCCAAAGATGCACAAAAAGACTAAGAATCTCTTAGGGTCCAGAATCCCATTAGATCCAGATTATCACAGGAGCTCAACTTCCATGTAGCCATCAAAATAAAAAACTGATTTTTCAGAAAACTTCAGATACTTTTTAAAACCTGAACAAGTGCTAGATCTCCAGCATTTTTAAAACTCATCCTCACTTTTCAGAAGGGAAAAAGGAAGATACTCATATATATTTGCATCAACATACAGATGGGAGGATGCAGCCCACACAGGTGTCTGGTTCTACGTTTTGCTAATGAGATCTTGAGATAAATTTCTTGCATTTGAAAATATTAAAACCCGTTTATGCACAGGTGGCAGCATTTTTGGTTTTGTTTTGTCATTTGCTATATTCCTACATAGCCCAGAAATCAGGCTACAGCAAAAAGCTTTCTGCATAATCTGGGATCACCAGGGGTTTGCCTTGTTTTACAGGAAATAAGGTCATCTTTATAAATTGTTCCTGCTAAGCACTTACCAAATAATACAAGTTGTTCTTTCTTTATTTTTCCCAAACAAAAAAAATAAAGTGCTGAATTAATTTCCACAAACATAACAAACCTAATCTAATGGTTCTGCAGTTGGCCATCTGTTTCACAGATACAAATCTAACTGAATCTTCTACTGACTGATAACTTTCAAAATTAAATTAAATTGTCAATGCTGACCCTGCTTCCAGCTTAGTTCCTCCTGCTTCCATTTAAAGGGTTGGGAGTGCTTTCTGTATCATGATCTATATGCCAATTAGATAGAAGACAACTGGTAATAGTTGAAGCTACACACTTGGCACCAGATCAAACTTAAAGGGGCAGAGAAGGGCAGCGTCCCCAGCTATGATGCAGCCTAAGGGAATATAGCAAAAAAGTTCCAGAGTACAGATGTTATAGCAAAAACTTTAGTTCCCCTTTCTCTAGTACAGTCTACATCACAAAGATCTTCTCAACCAAATGGACTCGTATATTTATGAGTAATTTAAAAAATACTCCCCCTAATGGGAGTCACCCTCTGTACCTCAGTTTAGCAGTATATATTTAAAAAAAAAAAAAAATCAGTATTTTTATCCCTAAAGCCCATTTACAGACATGCTAGCCAAGACCCCAGTTACCAGTTCACTGTCTTTGGGATGAAGAATGATCCCCTGAACGATATAAGAGGAAAATTCTGCTTCTTCATTTCCCACTGACCTTATGCCTTGCTGGAGAAGGAGGAAGGGGGATGCTACTTCCATCAAAGCCAGCTGGTGTGCGCACTGCTGGAGGCAGGATGCTCATAGACTCAGTAAACGATCAGCCTGATCTGCAATGGCAAATCCTATGCTCCTAATTAGAGAGGTTCACTACAGTGACACCAGCCTATGTTTTCATTGATCTGGGAATTAAAATCAACGCTGTAGGGTTTTACTACAAATTCTGACACTGAACTTTTAACATAACCTTCTACCAAAAAAAAAAAAAATCCAGTAAAGTAAAATTTACAGCAGACTGGAATTAATAATTTAAAACTGTATTTTATGGTTGATGAAGAAAATGATAGTACAGGCACAATTCCCACAAGCATAGGCGGTTTGGGCATCTCCGCCTGGGAGCTTCCTCGCGTAGCCATCGGCCACTTGAACGCCTTCTGTACCTTCCTGGAAAAACCATTCAAGTAAAAGAAATAATTTTTGCACCGCTCCTGAAGCTTTCTTCAGAAATATATATAGCACAATCCTTTAATAGAACTGTCATGAGGCAGATCAACTGTAGATTTCATCAATTTACAGCAGAGAGAGTTTTAACATAAAGATTTTTAATGGGAATTTCCAAGTCTTGAACTGCATGACCTACCAGGCTAAGACTCTGTTATCAGCTCCTTATGATCTCTGTTGATTCATCCCTTTTTAAAATGCAGATGGTTGAAATATTTCTATTGTTATTAATACTCCTTTAACAATTATATGGCAGCAAGGAGGTTGATCAAAAGACCTGCAAGCTCTGGAAAATTCAAAAAGCACAAGGCAATGACAGCAGAATATCCTCACAGGGGCCTCCATCAGTCCAATTTCAGTGTAATTCCATGCACACGTACAGAATCCCATTCTCTGTTTGATATCCTGCATATAGTTTCCCATTCAGTCCTGGTTTTGCCTGAGCACCTACACCTAGGAAAGTGTTACTCCAGCAAACTTATGTTCCTTAAATTAGCTGAGTAAAAGGTTTAAAGAGCAGAAAAATTACATGGAATTGACAGGCAATAAACTCCTGTGACTAATCTTTGTGGTCATTTTACTGGGGTCCACAGATATCAAATATTTGACTTTTTTTTTTTTAAACTTTGTAAACCCTTAGTTTTTCTTTAGAAAAGAACATTCACTTTGATCTATGCTATAGATGTGGTCAAATGTTCCCACAGGATGTAGATGAAAGCCCATCTATGTATGAAACTAAGCATGGTTTAAAGTAGCACCAGATAAGAGTAGTGGTTTAGCTGCAGATAAAATCAGAGCAATTTACTAGTAATCATTCAGGAGGACAGAATCTACCAGCACAGAAACAAGGCTTAGGGACATCAGCAAAATCAGTTATTCTTTTTTGCCTGGAGCAAGGGTTGGAGGAATGTAGAACAGAGAGTATGTTGCTAGTTTAAAAAAGAAGAAAGAATAAAAGTGGCTTACGCATACATATAAAGTTTTGATTCAGAAATTAACCACAGAGATACTAATACTGGGAGGGGGAAATAATTAAAAAAAGAGCTATCAGGACTGGTTGCCTGTTTTCCTGCTCAAACACAACTAATATTTATAGCATTACTTGTCCAGTTCTTTGTCAACTACAGTTCAATCTGCATCATTTTAAAGCTTTAGAAATAAATTAGAAAAGGAAAAAAGAAAGTTGCAATAGCTGTTGTAGCACTATGATGAGAGTTTAGGTTACAGGCCATTTTTTTGCAAAAGGCAGGCTAAGAACACCATTTAAAACTTGGAATTATTCCAAATTAATTAAGCTACAGGTAGATGGCTGAGTTGTGAATTAAAACTAAAATTACTATTAAAACGACCTAAAATAAAAAGGCAGCTCACCGTTTGGATTTGGGGGTTTTTTGTTTCTCTGGAGTTTTTATTTGTTTGAGTTTTTATTTGTTTGTGATTCTACTGCTGAATTTCCCAGTAATGTCATTTTTGTGGTATTTGTTTTAACACCTTTGGCAACGTCTTTGTTGCAAGTTTTGTTTACGCAATCTCACAACAATTAGGATGTCATGATGTCATGAATGTCATTTTTGTCTCTACGAATAACTTCCCAGTTATCTCCTGCAGGTTTTCTCCTGAGCCTGTTAGGTTCTTGAAGAGCAAGACTGCTTGCCATCAGCCTTTCACTAGTGATTGTATCTGGCACTAGAACACTTGTGGCAGCCTCAGCAAAATGACAAATCATTCCAAGGAATATAGGCTGGTGACACTGTGAGAATCAGGACAGATTCAGGCAACTGAAAATTAGTGTGTGTTTCTGGGCCAGTTCCATCGCAGCTCAGCCATGGACATTGTTTTAAGGAGGTAAATGACACTTCTAGGCATGCACTAAAGGAGTGCAGGCTTGTCTCTATCAGAGCAATTCCGACACAAAGGCCAATAAAGAAAAAGAATCTTACTGAGCTATACAGGAGCTGACAAAGGCAGCAGCTGCTCTGCTCCACAGGGCAAATTAATATCTACAGTAGGTGTTGGGAAACATGGATCCTTACAGAAATTAGTGTCAGTTCATCCACTCCAGACCCAATGCCATCTAGGAGATCCAAAGAAGAAACTAAGTGAATCAGAGCACAAATTAATTTTTAGAACATGAGAAGTCCACAGGCTCATTCAGAAGAGCCATGCAGAGGTAGTTCTTATAAGAGCATGGAGAAACAACAGGAACTAACATTTCCTGATGAGCTAGTACAGTAGTGCCTTCAAAAGAAACAGATCTCTTTATTATGATTCAGATGTTCCTAGAGGGTTTGAAGGATGGATGCACGTTTTGGCATGTGCCATTATGTCCTCAAACATAATTTTATTCATGCATAAAGGAAAAATTTACTACTACAATACAGTTAACCAAAGAAATAATTATTGAGTATGAACTATCTTAAGCAATAACTGGTAAAAATTGGGATTATGTGAAAAACGATCCATCTTAGATACTGAGATAGTAAGCAGACTGAAAAAACCCCCAGGAGTCTGTGTGGTATAAAATATGATATGCTGATGTGCGGTACTCTAAATCAGACTTAACCCTTCGCCATTGACTCATGAGCTTGTAAAGTCAAGCCACCGTCCAAAGGAGATGCTTTTAGCACTTGCCTGCTGTATAAGGGGCAATATCTGTGCAGTTTTATATGGTAACATTTGTCCAGTGTTTTGCAAACCAATAATGCAGAAAATAAGCTCTTAGCAATACATTCTGAACTAAACATTTACAGATAATATATCTATATTTAGCACATCTGTTTCTGTATTTCTACATTATCAATTTTTCCTTTTTTTAGTATAACTAGTAGTAAACAACACATTATTCTGACAGTCTAAATGAGTTGGTGTTTGCAGTGTGATCCTTTATGTTTACTCTTTATAAACTATGATGTTTGACAATGCTTTGGTAAGGGATAAGGATAAGGAAGGGCTATGCACATTCTTCAAGGACACCTGCTTCACTCTGACGACATTTTATTTTCCCAACTCTCTGCAGATGCTTGTCTCAAAAAGCCAATATCCCAAAGGTCAGATTAGCAGCCTGATATATCCATGAGCACAGCTAAGAACTGGCAGACCTCATAAAAGTACTTACTAGCCCTGAGACCAGTCTCCACCTCCAGGAAGGATTAAACACAATTAGCATCAGTAAAGCAGATGTCTAACAAAGTAATAAACCAAAACTTTTGCACGGGGTTAAAAATTTCCCTCTCCTTTCCTATATTTAGGAAAGGACCCATGCCCCCCAAATGTATTAGATGCTGCTTTACACTATCTCAAGACTCCCTTATTCTCTAATCAGTCAATTCATTGGCAATCACTTGTCAGCAAAGAAAAAAAAAACAACAAAAAAAACCCCAACACAAAAAAAAAGCTGGTTGAGCAAATGTCAGAGACCATTAAATTAACCAGTCAAAGATCAGCAATGAACAGCTGACACCAAATTGAACCCAACACATGGCCCCATTCACATTATTGTTAAACACACATAGCCAATCGCTCTGCTTTCAAAATTACATTAAAGGATCTTTATTTTATAAAATAAAAATGTTTGCTTTTGAATGGATAGTCAGCCTAACATTAAGCACCTTTACAAAAAATAACCTTTCATGCAGTTTGGATTAAAGGTACTGTTTTACCTCCTGAGTAAAAACTAAATTTATTAAGCATTTTCTCTTTAGCTCAAAGTGACCCTCAATATATTTCTGTGTACTTTTATCTGCATACAAAATGTATCATCTTACAAGGCGGCCTCCCAAGCACCCACCTAAGTCTATACTAAATTTCTTGCTTGCTTCGTAGAGTCAGGTTGGTTCTCTGCATGAGGAAATTGGTGATGTTTACAGTGGTACAGTGTTATCCTCTCATAAACTCCAGGCTTCAAAATAGATTTTCATATACACATCTATGAAACAACAGTTGGAGGTACCACCTTAAACAGATATTCTAATGTTGAAGTGGCCACTGTTCCTCACCTGAGAAGCTACAGCTCCAAACCACTAAAGGGCTGAGAGTCACCACACACATCCCCCCCAGTAATACCTTGGAGGCCCCAAGGGAGGATTTGATCTCAGGTGCAAGGTCACAAGTCTCCTAAGGCCCCACAACTCTCACGTGAAGATTGCCTGGGCTTAGCAGTATAGCTAAGTCCCAAAGCGACCCACTGATTACAGCACTTTCACAGTTGCTTCTCCCAAAACAATGATTTCAGATTGTCCCATCAGCACCCATTTCATCCTATGTCCCCCCCCCAAGATCACACACCTTCTTCAGTTTGGCTGTGGACCTGAGTAGAAACAGGACTGGGCCCAGCAACTGATGACTCTAGAACAGAAAAAAAATCACACACCATGCAATATAAATGCATTAAAGAAAGTGAGAGGCCCGATGGCTTTCTCTCCTGGCAGTAAAGGCCATTCTGTGCTGTTAATCAGTTAAGGGCAGGTTATAGAGATAGAGCTGGATGTGGACCTGAGGGCAGGGTTCCTAATTAAATACATCTATTCTCTCTGAACAAAGGAAAAAGCCAACCAGGCAATAGTTGCAATACTTTAAACATAGGGTGTTGAAACGTCAGGAAAAGAACCATATTTACAAAAGACTAAGGTTCCTAGAATGGCAGGTGTATTTCCTCTTATTCCTTGAAAAGAACTTTTTCAGCACTGAGTAAATCTTGTTACTTCTCTCTGTGCCTGTCACTTCTCCCACACCTTGTCTTATTTAGATAATAATTCTTAGACATGTTTATACTACACACCTCCAGGACAAGAGCTGCCACTTTATGTTTCAGCAGCACCTCATACAACAGGGTTGTGAGCTCAGCAAATTAATCCAGGCAATGTACTCAAGATTTAAATAACGTTTTTCAGAGGACATAAATTTGCCTCCTAAATCCACATTTAGCCACAGAAGAAAAATGGTTCTATAAAAGGTCAGAACAGACTAAGTCTTTCCCAGACATCACATCCATAGAAATCCTGGTATCCTGTAGTGTAGATCCTGTCCTAATATAAATTTTCCACTGCAGTGTCTTAAGCCAAAATCAAACAACAAATATTTCTACCTTCTGAATTCTAAAGCACATTTCACAGAGCTCAAGAGAACAAGGTAGCACCTGTGTGGTTTTAGAAGCCTCTGCCAAAATCAAGCCAGAATTCAGGTTAAGCTGGTCTCTTCACATGCCCTGTACTGAATCCAGGTGTCAAATTCTCAGCCAAAGTTATCTACCAGGTCATTGAAAAGAAAACCTCCAAAGATTTCTTATAAAAGGAAATAGCCCTTATGTCAAGTAATGGTTGACTGAGTGACTTTTACTTGCATGTAAAATTTTTAAATTAGAATTAAGACAATGCCCTGGTAAGACTTCACCTGAAACATTCCATATAGTTCTTGCCACCCATGTTCAAGGAGGAGGAATTCAGAGTAGAAGATGATGACCTGGAAAAATTAAGAAGAAGTCTTGCGAAAGAAAACTCCAAGAATTAGGTTTGTATAAACTTCAGAGTAAGATATTCTTTGCCTAAGAACACTAGGGAAGAGGAGCAGAACAGCTGACAGACGTGTTGGCAACAAACCCCCAAATGCACATGAACAGGCTGTGTGTGTATCAGAGCAGATGAGGCTGGAGGAAAACTTGGGGACAGCTTTCCATGAAGAACAAGGGTACACAAGCCAACTAGTTTTAAGATTTCATATTCAAGAAAATGATGAAATCGTTGCATTAATCAGTACTTTGAAACAGTAGAGTCTGACACTGATTAAAAATATAAACCATCTCTCTCACACACTATTAAATACCCTCTATCTGCATCTATCCCTCCATGATCTACAATAAGAGCAAGAGTTAGCACAAAACCACATACCACTGGGAGTAAAAGAAATAATAAGGCTTTTAGAACACTGTATATAATTTTTCGCCTCAGTTTTTAGCAGTAAGACAGGTGGCCCTCAGGACAACTGGCCTCTAGAGCAGATAGACAGAGAGCTGAATAGCCCTCCTGTATTCCAGGAGGATGTAGTTATTGACTTACTGAGCCAGCTGGATCCTAACAAGTCTATGGGACCAGACGGGATCCATCCCAGGGTGATGAGGGAGCTGGCAGAAGAGCTTGCCAAACCACTCTCCATCATCTTCCAACAGTCCA